>NC_060267.1:173978225-174190551 GCF_021613505.1 Equus quagga | reverse complement strand
CCCCCCCCCCGTGCACGCCACGGTTCTCTTCCGGCGCCGACCACATCCGGCCGTGTGTGTCAACTCTTGACCTCGCTGCTCCCATTTCAGGATGGTCTGCAGGCGTCCTAGGGAGGTCGCTGCCCGCGCAGCCTCTCTCCGCACCCCTTCCCGGCCCCGCGGCTCCCTCGGAGCGAGCTTCTGAAGATCCACAGAGCGCTTGAGTGATTTCTGTAACTGCTTGTTAGACATCCAGAGGCGCGCAGCTGAACTTGATTTGATACGGTATTTGTGGCTCATTCTTTCAAATGTTGGGTTCCAGCTGGTGGTGATTGCTACGTGATTTCTCTGTGGCAGATGATCTGAGCAACTGCGGCTGTCAGAGAGGCCTTTGGTATCAGTTGGAGGTCTACAGTGACCCTTTTGTGCCCCGGCACGACTGGCTTTGAGCACAGTAGACGCTCAGAAAGACTTACTGCTGTTTGCCTTCGAGGCGCGCTTTCCGGAGGAGCTGGCCGCTTGGCCTCTTTGCTCCTGTGTGATGTCTCTCTCCCGAATCCACACACTACACCCAGATGTTTTACCCATATTTCTGCCTACCCTCCGGTTTTCTGCTTAGAACTTTGCATCTCAAATCAGCACTTCTAGCACCAAATTGGATCTCTCCCCGGCTCTTGCGTGGTCTCCCCAGTCCCCCAGCCACCTGGGATGCCTTCCTCACCTGAAGGCTCCCGTGTCCAGTCCAGGTTTGCTTCCAAACCTGACTAACCTGCCCTCCTCGCCTCGTTGTCGGAGCACCTTCCTGCCCTGACACAACCCCTCCCACACCAGGATCCGTGGATCTGCCAGCACAAAATCTTTGCACTGTCGCCTTTACCATCAGCCCAGACTCCCCTACCTGCGTCTCAGTCCACCCTAACCCGGCCAGCACCTCTCCTTCCCTCCACAAGCTCCTCCTGATTGTCCGCTCACCGATTCCAGGCTCTGCCCCTTCACTGGTGCTGCCTCCCTCTTCCTGACATGGGCTGGTCGGGCGCTTCCTGCTGTCAGTGACCGACAATCCAAATCACACTTGCTTAAGCAAAAAAAAATTGACCGACGTGTAAATGAAAAGCCCAGGGTGTGCCTGCTTCAGGCCTGGAGTTAGTTGCAGGGACTAACGACTTTGGACACTCCTGTCTCTCAGCCTTGCTTCCTTCCATGTGAGCTGTAGGGCTTGGGTCCCACAGGACACCCCAGCAGACCCAACCTCACAGCAGCAAGTCCAGCAGAAAGACAGCTTCTCTTTGGCAAGCATTCCTGCAAGCCCTGGGCCTGGCTCACTGGCAGGGTGGGTCACCTGTGCGTTCTGTTCTCCCAGTCACTGTGACCCCATGGTGGGTCAGTTCTCTCTGATACCTTCTCATCCCCCATAGGGAACATGTGGCGGTTGCTGCTGGATCCCTTCTGTGTCACGGGGACTAACGGTGACTCGAGGGCACCATCTCAAACCATTTCCCCATACAACATGCTACACCACTGCTTCACTTTGCTGCAGCCCTCTGGGTGGCACAGGGCATCCTGTAGGGCAGAGTTCCAAACAGGAAGTGGGGCACAGGGCCCTCTCTGTTCACAGCTTTCTCCTCAGCCTATCTGGGATTTCTCTGTTTGTACCATACCCCTCCCTAGGTCAAAACTTGGTGGAAAGTGGCCTCAGACCCCTCAGGGAACCAGGTACCCTCGTCTCCCTGGACTCGTCCTCTCCAGTCTCTTTCCTCACATTCCCTGTGCCCTGAGGGCTTCTACGCTACCTTCCATTCTGGAGAAGGTGTCCCCTCCCTGCTCCCTGTGGACTTTGGGTTCTGAGTGGTCCCCACCCTGCCCTGCCTCTGGGGCAGTAACACCTCGTGGCTGAGCTGCAAAGGAGGAAAAGGCTCAAGGAAAGAAAAAGAAAATTTCCTCCAGGGAAAATATATCGGGAGAAGCACTTAAAGACCATTCCGCCCATTAAATCTCTTTTCTCTGCGGTTGTTGAGGAGCTAGGATGTTGGCCCGAAGCAGCTGGTGGCCGTCTGGCCAGCACCTGGGGAGGCTGTGCCAGAGGAAAGCAGAGTCGAGAGATGGGCAGCTTTCTGTCGTGCCTGAAGCGGGGACCTAGATTTTTCAAGTGTATGCCCAATAAACCCCCCACTTACCCCCAAGCAAATTAGAATTGTTTTTCTGTCACTTGCAAGCAAGAGGGTCCTGAGCAGTACAAACCCACAGCACAGTGCCTGGCACATTGGTTTCTGCAAAACAGTAATCATGATTTCAAATCATCATCGTTTGTCATCTGATAGAGGAGCTAGTGATGGCCATCGATGGCTGTAAAACAGTAGAAATGACAAAGTGCGGTGCCACTGGCTCATAAGCTTGGTCTCCCCTTCTATTCCCAGCCTGCCCCTTTGTCCTGTGCACGCACATCTTGGCCCCAGGGAAACGCTCAGCCTTCACTGAAAGCTGAACCCACCCATCTTATACAAATAGTCCCAGGCTCACTCAAGTCATGAATATTCTGCTAGGCAGCATTTGCTTCCCTTTTACACCAGCAATCCCTGCCTACTCCACGAGAAGCTAGGAGCAGGTGCCCATCTTCAATTCAGCTTCAATCTGTTGAGCAAAAATTGAGCAAACATTTGTATAGCCTCCTTTGTCTTGCTCTGTAGACTTAGGGAAACAATGGGCTACTCTCCCCACCCTTAAAGGGACTTTACCGTAAGGGAAGACGACGAGTTGTCTAGGACAGAGACTGAGGTACCCTAACAATACCAGGGAGTCCTCTAGAAGAGGGGGTAGTTGATTTGCACCAGATTCTAAGTCCCAGAGGTCTGGGTTGCCCGCACTCCTGCCTTACAACAGAACAAAACATTTCTTTTGTGCCCACCACAATATCTAGGTTACAAATATTATTTTTAAGTTCCATTTATCATGGGTTTTGTTTCTCTAGCTATATGAGTACCCATTCACTGGAAAAAATACAAAGCACACATATAGATGAAAATAAAAATTATCCAGAATAAGTTTGTGTCAAATAATATAGTAAAGAACATCAAACTTAGATATAAACAGAGAAGACTATCCGAGCACGCTTCCATCCCACTGTTGGCCACCCCCGGGCCTCAGAGAGATAAATATCTTGCAAAAGGCTAAAGGTCATTTCTTAGGTCCTTGCAAAAATGTTGCATTCTCCCTAACACATGTATATTTTTAAAAACTGCAATCCGGGCCTCCCAGCTCCAGGGTGGTCTGTTCTCTCATTTGTGTATGCATGATTCATTTTACTTACTACCAGCTGCAATGCTTTCTCCCCACCCCCACCAGCCTTACTGTACAAACCCCTTTCCCTCCTGAGAGTCTCTAGGTACAGCAAACTCATTTTACCATCTATCTGGGTGAAATTTAATTAGAAAGACAAATCTGGAAGAACAGAACACAAAATAACCATGTTAAGTAAAAATAAGAGAGGGCTTCGAACTTGACCTTGAGTCAACAAAATCACAAAGAACTGAAGTAATTTGCTGAATCATAGATCTAAATATTCACTTTTGTCCTCTAAACTCTGAGCCCAACTGAAAGATGTTTCTAAGGAAAAAAGGAACAAACAAGCACAGATGAACTCACACAAATCTCGTTTAAAATCATAAAAGGACAACAAGGGTTCTGACTGTCTTTGTCATCTCCAGCAGGGCCTGGCACATACTTTATAAAAATTGGATGAATGGATGAATGGGCCAAGAGTCCGTCCCTCTTATTTCACAATTAGAAGCCAATCAGGAAGGAGGCAAGAGGAGAATGGGACCTGGTGGAGCTTTCTGCAGTCTCACGGCTGCTTGGGAGACAAAAACTAGAGTTCAGTGTCCATGAGAGAAGTAGGGCCCAGAGGAACACCCAGGCTTCAGTTAGGGCCCCAAACAGAAATGATGGAAGCGAGAAAATAGCCTTAAAATGCTGAAAGAAGTCATGGCCAGTGTAGAATTCCGTGCCCAGAGAAAACAGGGGACGAGGGTAGTGCTGTAGCCCCCGATCAATTGCAGTGCAACATTGGAACTAGACTCTAGGCCTCCTGAACATCTCGGGGCCCTTTTCACTGAACTAAGGTGATTTTTGGTTTTTTTTTTTAACCCCACATATATTTTAAAAATATAAATGAATTTAGATTCATCCACTGAGGGGCCGGCCCCGTGGCCGAGTGGTTAAGTTCGCATGCTCCGCTTCAGCGGCCCGGGGTTTCACTGGTTTGGATCCTGGGCGTGGACATGGCACCGCTTGTCAGGCCATGCTGAGGAGGCATCCCACATTCCACAACTAGAAGGACCCACAACTGAAATATACAACTATGTACTGGGGGGATTTGGTGAGAAAAAGCAGGAAAAAAAAAAAAAAAGATTGGCAACAGTTGTTAGCTCAGGTGCCAATCTTTCAAAAAAGAAAATTCCTCCACTGAATGAAGAGAAAACATTTCAACATTCTGCAAAGAGGAATGGAATGAATTTATCTTACAGCAGCTTGAATGTTTTCAGAAATTGCACTCCAAAGCTAGTTGGGGTCACCCATTCTCTTGGTGTATTCAGGTTTCTTATATTTTTTTAGCACTGGCTGAGTTGACTTGGGTTCCGAGACCTTTTGCCTCCAGCTCAGGCCTCTCTGTTGAGCCACTGACGAGGTCACCCAGTTGCTTACTCAGCGACTCCACCTGAACCTCCACAGTCTCCATGAGGCTTAAAACTGAACCCTTCATCTGACGTTCAGACCTGCTCTTCCCTACCTCAGGGAACAGTGCCTTTGTCATCTTCCCTGGTCTGCAAACTAGAGACATGGGAAACATCCTTTTCTCCCTCATCTTTCATCTCTAGTCCTTTCCCAAGTCTTGCTAGTCATTCCCTCTTTAAATATTCCTCCAATTTGCCCACTTTGCTTCTCTCCATCACCACCATCGTCCAAACCACTCATCTGCTTTCTATCACTGTAGAGTGGTTTGCATTTGCTAGAATTTTATATAAACAAAATCACACAGTATGTATGCTTTTTTTTTTTACTTAGCGTAATTATTTTGAGATTCATCCACGCTGATACTTGTATCAATAGTTGGGTTTTTTGCTGAGCATTATTCCATTGTAAAGATATACCACAATTTGTTTCTCAGTTCACCTGTGGATGGACATTTGGGCTGTTTCCGGATTGGGCTATTACAAATTAAGCCGCAAGGAACATCTGTGTATAAGTATTGCCACTCGTACCAGTGAGCACGTGCTTTCATTGCTTTTAAGTAAACATCCAGGAACCGGCATGGCTGGGTCACTTGGCTGGCATGTATTTAATTGTTTAAGAAGCTGGCAAGCTGTTTTCCGGAATGGTTGGGCCATTTTATACTCTCTCCAGCAGTGTATGAGAATTCCTGTTGCTTCGCATCCTTGACATGGCGACTATTTTACATTTTAGCTGTTCTGGTGGGTGTGTAGCAGTATCTCACTATGGTTTTAATTTGTGTTTCACCAGTGTTTAACGATGTTGAGCATCTTTGCTTGTGCTTATTTGCCATCTGTATATCTTCCTTGGTGAAGTGTCTGTTCAACTCTTTTAACTATTTAATTCGGTTGTCCTATTACTATTGTTGAGTTGTGAGTGTTCTTTATATATTTTAGACACAAGTCTTTGTCAGATATACATTTTGCAAATATTTTCTCTCAGCCTATGGTTTGCACTTTTATTTTCATAACAATGTATTTTGGAGAGCAAAAATTTTAAATTTTGATAAAGTGCAATTTACTGATTTTTCTATATTACAGTTCTTGATTTTTGTTTTCTCTTTAAGAAATCTTTGCCAAACTCAGCGTCAATAAAACTTTTTCCTGACTTCTCCAGTTTTAGTTCTTATATTTAGGTCTATGATCCAATCAAGTTAATCTTTTTTCAATTTTCTTTTTAAAGATTGGCACCTGGGCTAACATCTGTTGCCAATCTGCTTTTTTTCTTCTTCTCCCCAAAGACCCCCAGGACATAGTTGTATATTCTAGTTGTGAGTGCCTCTTGTTGTCCTGTGTGGGATGCCGCCTCAGCATGGCCTGATGAGCAGTGCCATGTCCACGCCCAGGATCTGAATTGGGGAAACCCTGGGCTGCTGAAGCAGAGCACAGGAACTTAACCATTTGGCCACGGGGCCAGCCCCTCAAGTTAATTTTTTTACAGCGTGGGAGGACAGGGTGGAGATTGAGGTTTTTGCATATGATTCCCAATTGTTCTGTCATCAAATGTAAACATCATCCTTTCCCCATAGATTTGCCTGGGCACCTTTGTCAAAAATTAATCGGTTTATATTTGTCAGTCTATTTGTGAACTCTCTGTTCGGTTCCATTGGTCTATATGTCTGTCTTTATGGTCATAGCACACTGTCATGACAGCTTTATAAGTCTTGATAGGCAACACAATCCTCCAACTTTGTTCTTCCTTTTCGGAATTGTTTTAATTGTTCTAGGTCTTTTGTATTTCCACATAAATTTAAGAATCAGCTTTTGAATTTCTACAAAACACTTGCTGGGAATTTGATTGGGACTGCGTAAATCTATAGATCGCTTTGGGAAGGTTAGACGTCAACAATATTAAGTCTTCTGAAATATGTACATTATCTCTTTCTATTTGTTTAGGTGTTGTTTAATCTCCTTAGCAGTGTTTTATAGTGTTCATTGTACTCGTGTTGCACAATTTTTTGTTGAATTCACCCCTAAGGATTCCAGATTTTTGATGCTATTATCAATAATGATGTTTTTAAATTTCCATTTCCAATTGTTCATTGGTAGTAGATATAAATACAATTGATTTTTGTATATTGTCCTTGTATCCTGCAACCTTGCTAAATTATTTATTAGTTCCAGTAGCTTTTTGGTAGATCCATTAAGATTTTCTACAGAGATGATTATGTCGCGTGTGAATAAAGACAGTTTTACTTCTTCCTTTCCAATCTGGATGCCTTTCCTTTTTCTTGTTCTTACTACAGTGGCTTAAACTTCTAGTGAAACACTAAACAAGAGCGGTGAATGGACACCCTTATCTTGTTCCTGATCTTAGAGGGTCTTTGAGTCTTTCACCATTAAGCATGATGTTAGCTGTGGGCTTTTCATAGATCTCCCTTATCAGGTTGAAGTTCCCCTCTATTTCTAATTTGCCGAGAGTTGTTATCAGCAATGGATGTTAGTTTCTGTCAGGTGTTTTTTTATCCATGTATTAAGATGATCATATCGTTTTTTTCTCTGTTAATATGGTGAATTATACGAATTATTTTTTGGTGTTAAACCAGCCTTAGATTCCTAGGAAAAACTCCCACTTGGTTATGGCACATCCTTCTTTTAATATATTGCTGGATTTGATTTGCTAAAATTTTGTTTAAAATGTTTGCATCTATGTTGATGAGTGATATTAATCTATAATTTTCTTGTAAAGTAATTTTGTGGCTCTGGTATCAGAATAATTCTGGCCTCACAGGATGATTGGGGAATTGTTCATTCCTAAATAGTTTCTGGAAAATTTTGTGTAGAATAGATGTTATTTCTTCATTAAATGGGAGATATCACCATTAAAATCATCTAGACCTGGGCTTTTCTTTATGGGAATCTTTTCAAACTATGAGTTTGATTTCTTAAATAGACACAAGACTGTCCAAAATATCTATTTCCTATCCAGTGAGATTTGGTAGTTTGTGACTTTGAAGTAATTTGTCAATTTCATCTAAAATGTCAAACATATTTGCATAAATTGTTCATAATTTCCCTTCTTGTCTTTTTAATGCATGCAGGATTTGTAACGATTTCTCCTCTCTCATTCCTAATATTGGTAATTTGTGTCTTCTGTCTTTTGTCTGTCTCTTCTCTCTGCTGGGGATTTATCAATTTTATCCAGCATTTCAAGAAGAAGTTTTTGGTTTCATTGGTTTTCTTGGTTGTTTTTCTGTTTCACTCGTTTCTGCTCTTACCTTCATACTTACTGTCTTCTGTTTACTTGGCTCTTTTTGCTCCCTTAATTCCTTAAGGTAGAATTTTAGGTCATTGATTTTAGGCCTTTCTTATTTTCTAGTATAGGCATTTAGTGCTATAAATTTCCTTTTAATCATTGCTTTAGCTTCATCCCCCAAATTCTGATATGTTGTTTCATTTACATTCAGATCAAAATGCTTTCCAGTTTCTCTTTTGATTTCTTCTTTGAGCCATTGGTTATTTAATAGTGTATTTAGTTTCTGAACTTGTGGGGATTTTCCAGCTATATTTCCGTTATTGATTTCTAATTTCATTCCATTGTGGTCAGAGAACATACTTTGTATGATTTGATTCCTTCTAAATTTATTGAGACTTGTTTTATGACCCATATTATAGTCTAACTGAATAATGTTCTGTGTACCTTGAAAAAGAATGTATACCCTGCTGTTGTTGCATGAAGAGTCATACAAATGTGAACTAATTCAAGCTAGTTGATAGTGTTTTTCAACTTTTCCAGATCCTCACTGATTTTCTTTCTCTTTGTTCTATCAATTACTGAGTGAGGGGTTGACATCTCCTACTCTGATTACATATTTGTCTATTTCTCCTTTCAGTTCTGTTCATTTTTACTTCATGTATTTTTAAGCTCTGTTATTAGGTGCATAAACATTTTCGATTGTTATGCAGGCTTGATGAATTGCCCCTTTTTTATTATGAAATGACCTTCTTTATCCCTTTTAATATTCTTTGATATGAAATCTACTTTCTCTAATAATAACATAGCCACCCCAGCTTTCTTTGGATTAGTGTTAATATGATGTATCCTTTTCAATCCTTTTTCCTTTAATCTATCTGTGCCTTTATATTTAAAGTAGTTTTTTGGTAAGCATCATAAAGTTGTGTATTGATTTTTTATTCATTCTGACAATCTCTGCCTTTTCTTTGAGGTGTTTATTTTCATTTAATGAGATAAATAATTTGGCTCGGTTTAATGGTATCGTTTTACTATTTGTTTTCTATTTGTCCCATTCGGGTTTTTTTTTCCTTCTTCTTTTTTTGTTAATTGAACTTTTTTATGATTCCTTTTTACCTCCTTTGTTTACTTATTTGTTATGTCTTTTTGGGTTTTTTATTTCCAGTGGTTGTATCAGGGTTAAAGTATACATTTTTAACTTATCACAGTTCTATCGCAGTTCATCTGCTGGTTTCGTTTGACCACTTGATGTACAAAAAAAGAAACCTACAGCCATACACTTCAATTACCCCATCTTGCCCGTTGCAATATTGTTTTTGTGTATTTTATGTCTACATTTGTTACAAAATCCATGATACATTGTTATTACTTTTGTTTTAAACCATCAACTATCTTTTAAGGTGATTTTAAAACTAAGAAAAAAATCACTTCATGTTTACTTGCATAGTTACCATTTCTGGTGCTCTTGATTCCTTTGTGAAGGTCCATATTTCCACCTGGTATCATTTTCCCTTTCCCCGAAGGACTCTCTTTAACATTTCTTGTACTGTATGTCTCACGGTGATAATTCTTTCAGCTTTTGCATATCTGAAACCATTTCTGACTTTACCCTTGTTTTTGAATGCTGTTTTCACTGGATATAGAATCCTAGGTGGACAGTCTATTTCTTTCAGTACTTTAAAGATGTTGCTCCACTCTCTTCCGGTTTGCATTGTTTCTGATAAGAATCTATTGTCATTCCTCCTTTCTTCCTCTTTATGTAATGTGTCTTTTTTTTCTCTGCTTGCTTTTATAGTTTTCTCTTTATCACTGGTTTTAAGCAATTAGGTTGTGATTTGCCTTGATGTAGTTTTCTTTGTGTTTCTTCTGCTTGCGGCTTACTGAGCTTCTGGATTTGTGATTTTATAGTTTTCACTAAATTTGGGGAATTTTCAGCCATTATTTCTTGCAGTGTTTTTTCTGTCCACTGCCCTCTTTGGGGGACTCCGATTATACACATATTAAATGCTTGACATTGTAGCACAGCTCATTGATACCCTGTTCATTTTTTGCATCTTTCTCCACTCCGTGTTTCACTTTGGATCATTTCTATTGCTATGTCTTCAAGTTCACCAATCTTTTTCCTGCAATGTTCTGGTTTTTGGGTGTTTTTTTGTTTTTTTTTTTTTTTTTGGTGAGGAAGATTGTCCCTGAGCTAACATCTGTCACCAATCTTCCTCTTTTTTTTGCTTGAGGAAGATTGTCCCTGAGCTAACATCTGTGCCAATCTTCCTCTATTTTGTATGTGGGTTGCTGTCAAAGTGTGGTTGATAAGCAGTGTAGGTCCACACCCAGGATCCAAACCCATGAACCCCAGGCTGCCAAAACAGCGGGCACCAAACTTAACCACTATACCATGGGGCCAGCCCCTCATGTCTCTTTTTAACATGCTCATATTTTCCTTCACTTTATGATCATATATAATAGAGTTATGATTCTATTTGAATGTCTCTGTCTACTTATTCTATTATCTATATAATATCTGGGTTGGTTTTGATTGATTCGTTTTTTTCCTCCTCATTATGGGACACAGTTTCCTGCATCTTTACATGCCTCATAAATTTTGACTGAATGCCAGATGTTGTAAATTATACCCTGGTGGGCACTGGATAGTCTTGTATTTTTAAAAATATTTTTTAACTTTGTTAGGACACAAAGTTACTTAGAAATATTTTGATCTTTGCAAGTCTTTATTTTTAAACTTTGTTCTGTGGGACCAGAGCAGTCTTGAGTCTATAGCTGGTTTTGCCCCACTACTAACGTAATACCCTTCTGAGTACTCTACCCAATTCCTCATGTATTACAAAGTTTTTCCACTCTGGCTGGTGAGAACACCAACTATTCCCAGCTCTGTGTAAGCCTGGATGTCAGAAACGTGTTCGCCTGCCTTTAGTGGGGGCTGAAAAGATCTCTTGCACCCGAGAAACTAAAGCAATGCCAGATCTAGCTAGCTAAAGGGCACCCCTCAGTGCCCAGTGAACCCAGCAGTTTCTCACACATCTTACAGGCAACAAGGAGCTAAACAGCCCTCACCCTCGCTCCTCTGCTCCCCTCTCCCCGTCCATCATACCAGGCTCCAACACCTCATCCCACTCCTTTGGACCCTCCCTGGGTTGCAGAATGGCTCAAAGCAGAGGAGTTGAGTTGAGCTATAGGCTGTGGTGGGATGAGAAGCAGGCCAGGGGACAACTGGGGTGCTCCCTGCTATCCTGGAGAACCAGGGTGGCATTGACCCTAATCCCTTTGGAAGAATGAGAGGCCAGATAATGGCAGTGTGGAGGGATGGGCAAAGAATGGAGTGGTTGCAAGAAGTCTCCAATCGCCATTCATTCATTTACTGAGTGCCTAGGACACTCAGCACTGTGCTGGGTACCTCAAAGACAACAGTGAGTCTTCCCCACCTGAGCAGCTCCCAAGGCCTGCCTGGGGAGACACGTGGTCAAACAAGCAACAGACCACAATGTGATCACTGTGGGTGCAGCAGGAAAAAACGTAACCCCATTTCATGCAAGGGAAAAAAAGTAACGGCTAGAGAGGTTAAGTGATATGCTCAAGTGACCCAGCAATTCGATATGAGATTAAGGCCCAGGGCAGGTTCCCCGAGACTGTGTCAGCCCTCTCATCAGTGCAGCCCTGCCCCATAGGTCAGGGCCTCTCTCACAGGTCAGAACTGTCCAGCATGCACATTATGATGCCATGATTCTTCACCAGGCTCCTTTCTGCAGGTCCCAGGTCCCTGAGCAGGCTCTGTACCACCAGAGTCGGCCCCACGTGGTTCCAGCTGCCACAAGTGGCTGTGACTTGTCACCACCGTGGGCCTGTCAGCTTCTCAGATGACATCTCTGAATCCCCCAGAGTGGCTCACACATGCCCAGTGATCGATAACTGTCTGCTGATCAAGTCCCTGTTAATGAATGGCGAGGCTTCATCAGTGAATATTGATGGATTTGGTACTCCTGCTCACTCTGGACAATAAGCCAGGGCTTTTGCCAAAGGAGGCTGGAAAGAATTCCCAATAAGCTGGATGTGTTCCAGTCCCCCACATGGACAAATCTGTAATTGATTCAGGCAGAGGGATGGGGTGGGGGGGGGGGCTCTCTCTGTTCTCATGGTGACTCAAAAAAAAAAAAAAAAAGCTTCTTCTTTAACAGCATCCCAGACATCAAGACTCAGAAGTAATGGCCCTTTTAAAACTGAATCATACTAATAAGATCTACTTGACTGAACAATATGTTTCTTTTTATTATTATTATTATTAGATGCATTATTAACTTGGCTCGCAGCAGGACCTCATAAATGCAAAGTGTGCATTCAAGAAGAACACCACTTCCAGCACAGAATAAATAAGGATGCAACTCACCAGTTCCAGAATCCCGGTGGTTCAGGAATAAGCTGTGTGAATGGTGATCTTCTGCAGGTTCCTGAAGTGTCTGGGTCATGCGGGTTACTTCTCTTGGGCAAATCCTCAAAACCTGGGGCAGCCCATGCAGGCAAGCAGACCAGGCTGGTCACAAAGCATCAGAGGAAGTTGAGAAAAGAACAGTAAACTTCACAGAAGTTATACATTGTGCAAGAGATGAATTGCAAGAATCTTAAATCATAGAGTTCTCTTCCCCCAGTGCTGCCTTTGGCATTGAATTTAATAATGCTCAATGTTTATTGAACAAGTAATGTGGCAGATAGACTCTAAAATGGCCCCCAACGATCCCCGCTGTGGTATTCACACCCTTGTGTAATCTCGTCCCCTTGAGCAGTGGGTACGACCTGTGACTTGCTTCTAACCACTGGAATATGGCAAAGGGAATGAGATGACACTTCTGTGATTACGTCACATAAAATGTTACTTCTGTCGTGTTAGCTGACTCTCTCCCTCACTGGCTTTGACGAAGCAAGACGCCATATTGTGAGCCACCCTATGGAGAGACCCCCTGGCAAGCAACTGGGGACAGACTCCAGCCAACAGCCAGAAAGGATATGAGACCCTCAGTTGAGCAGCCCCTAAGGAACTGAATCCTGACAACAACCTTCCAACCGTGCTTGGAAGTAGATTCTTTGCCAATCAGACCTTCAGATAAGACTCCAGCCCGAGACAACACCTTGATTGCAGCTTCGTGAGAAATCCTGAAGCAGAGGACTCAGCTGAGCCACGCCTGGACGCTTGACCCACACAAACTCTGAGATAACGTTTTTGTTTTAAGCCACTACCTTTGTGATGATTTGTTACACAGCAATAGATAACTAATACAAGCACCTATTGATGTTCGAAGTGCCATGGACACACCAGTTACAAGACAGACAATTCCCTGCCTTCATGGATGTTCCCTTCCAGTTGAGTAGGGAGACAATAAATACATTAATAAATCACTATGTTGAAGAAAAAGAAATTAGGGCAAGAGAATAGAGCAGGAGGTGGATGGTATTTTAGGTTGGGTTGGTGAGGCAGGTTCTCTGAGGAGGAAGCATTTGAGCAGAGAACTGAAGAAGTGGGAATATCAGAGGGAGGAGCATTACAGGCAGAGGGAAGAGCAAGTCCAAATGTCCTGGGGTAGGATCAAGCTTGGCAAGTTGAATTCCAGTTAGTAGAGGGAGTGTTGTCAGAGATGAGCTCAGAGCTAGTGGATTCAGATTGTGGATGGCCCTGCATGCCATGGGGAGGGCTTGGCTCATATTCATCAGGTGAGAAGAGGCACCAGAGCCTTCTGAGCAGGTGAGTGACATGGTCTAACCTGTATGTATGAGTCTTTCTGGAAGGATGATCCTCTCCCAGCATGCAGAGCATGAACTGGACAGAGGCTACACGGGTCCTGGAAAGTGGCAAAGAGCCCCTTGTCCCTTCTTCTTCAGGGATTCTCCAGGAAACCCTGTGGGGTAGATGGCACAGGTGCAGAAATTCCTCCCCAACTTTGCATCCCCCTAGTTCAAGATGCTGCTCTATGTGGCTGGACTTCTGGGTCCTTTTTCCACACTCAGGAGCCACTAAAACGGAGGCAGGACAAGTGGTGAATCGCTCCAGTTGTGACTTGGGGACCCTGATCATAATGTCAGAAAGGCTTTAAATATTTGCATGGGGGATGAAACAGATGAAAAACAGTGCTTCTGAGATGCACGGTATTTGCAGCAAAGGCAAGTGAGTATACAGGAAATCCTCTTTAAAATTTATTTATAGATGTCTTTTTAAAATTTCAGAGAAGGAAGATCCTGAAAACATTTCTCGTGAATTAATTATATAAGATCCATTATTGCTAACCTAAAATGTTTCAAATGCCATTAAAATGATGGGTTTTTTTGGAGTGGTGCTCTCTTTATTGTGTTCTTTTAGAGGCCATATAAATATATATTGGAAGTTTTACATATTCATATACATTATTAATCCCTCAACCTTATTTTTTTGGGTAAGGTTTGAGTTCCACAGTACAGTATTTTTGTTAAATAAACATAAACCTCATGTTTGAAAGAGAAATCTATATTATTATCCCTGAAGTTTGAGATTAAGTAAAGGATCTTTATATTTTCTTAGTGGGTCCTGCTGCTTGGTGGTCTCCTGCCACAGGAGAGGGGGAGAGCAGCAAATCTAATCATACTGGAAAACAAGTGACTGCCTTCCATCCATCCCCTCATCCACCCATTCATTCACTCAGCCATCCACCATCCATCCATTTATTCACCCATCCGTCCACTCATCCATCCACCATCCATCCATCCATTTATTCACCCACCCATCCATCCACTCAGCAAATATTGACCACCAAACAGAGCCAGACATTCAACAGAAAACTGGAGATGAGGCAGACATGGCCTCTGTCCTCATACGCTCTAATCTTTGTCTTCCACATGAAGTTAGGTACCATCCCTAGAGCACCATCGCCACTGCTCTTGAGCTCTCACTTATGCAATCACACCTCTCAGTCTTGCTGGGGGATGTCAAGGTAAACTTTGGCCCACAGTACTGGGGAAGCCGAATCCAAGAGATTCCCTCAAAGCATTTTCCGAGTGAATGTGGTCAGAGTGGACAATCAGGGACAGAATCTGGTCCAAAGTCCTCCTGGTGCCTAAGACATGGGGAAGCTCTCCTAGGTACCGATACTAATAGCACAAAGCCCTCTGAAACAAATATGTTGAATAATTATTACATGCTGGCAGGATTGATGAGTATGTTCTTATTTTCAAAAAGTACATGGTTCTTTCTAGGTCCTGCTTCTCCACCCCCCTGCTCTAAAATTTTGATGTTTCTCCAAGGTTAACATCTCAGCCTTCTGCTTTATGTACCCTGAGTGATCTCATCCACTTCTCTTACAAATCTGAATCCTGAATCCAGCTGGCTCTCCTAAGCTCTTTGGTTTATTGTGGGTTTATTTTCCTGCTGGACTCACATGTCCCAAAGGGAATACAAATTCAGTCTGTCCTAAACCAAACTCTTATGGTGGGTACAACAGCAAGGCCCCAGAACTCTAAGACCTGATGAATGAACTCCACAGGGCATGTCTCCTGGTCTGTCCAGAGCAGCACAGAGAGACTATGGCTAATTCAGGGATATGAACCCATCTCAAGAAGTGTGCAGCAGAGAGAGAGTGGGAGCGGAGAAAACCTGGGGTTGAGAGAGAAAGCTATTGTCCAAGGAGGAGAGACCCTGGTTGGAGGGGTCCTGGGCAGTCCTGCCACTAGAGAGAGACCTGAACCATGGGATGGGGATTTTTTAGGACTCGCTGATTCACGGTCAATGCTTCCTAAGCAGCTAAATGATTAAGACTTTACTTTCTCAGCACATTGACCCATTGAGAAGGATCAAGAACCTTCCTGACTCCAGGTCAGGATCCCACTGTTGTGAACACACCTCCTTCTGGGGAGGAGTACATGAGTCTCCTGTGAGTACAGTCAGTGTGAGCCAAACACTGAAAGACATCACTCTGAGTGGCCTGAGGGCCCAGCCCAGGCCTGGATTGCCCGGTTCTGGTGGCCCGGGGAGGCACTGTCCACTTTGTATGGTGGGAATGACATCCAATTGATCCACGTTTATAGCAGGTGGGCACGACCCCCTTCTTGCTGTGATTTCCAAGGCTACTGGTTCTGGCATTTCCCTTGTTTACTCAATAACACATGAGAGTTCACCTTCAAGAGCCATCACTCCAGTAGCTAAGGTTTTCAGGCCATTTAACTGCATTTTGTGGATGGGGCGTAAATTGGTTCAATTTTGGAAAACTGTTCAGCAGTATTTACTAAAGATAAACACCTATTCCATGATCCAGAAATTCCATTTCTAGGTATGTGCTCAAGAGAAATGAGTGCATATATCTGGTAAAAGACATATAGAAGAACATTCATCACAACCTTCTCCATTATAGCCCCAAACTGAAAAAACCAAATGTCCATCAACAGGAGAATGGATAAAAACTGGGTATCCATGCAATGGAATACTACACGGCAAGGAAGAGGAATGAAGGACTGATACCTGCAGCTGTGTGGATGAACCTCACAGACGTACAGTGAATGAAAGAAGTCAGACACAAAGGCTACGTACTCTATCATTGTATTCATAGGAAGTTCAAGAACAGGTGAAACTAATGGTGACAGAGGTGACCTCAGGGTGGGGATATTGACTGAGAAGGGGCACGAAGGAACTTTCTGGGGGCTGGAAACATACTTTATCATTCTCTGGATGGCAGCTACATAAATATATGTAAAAATTCATTGGCTGTACATTGAAAATTAGTGCACTTTTTACAATTTACTACAAGTCACACTTTTTCAACATAAAAAAACAAAAAACAGAAACAGGGAAATTGTTTAAATGCAGTTAGTCCTGAGCAGGGTCCACGCGAGTCCAGGAAGAGCGAGTGTGTTCGATCTCACATGGACCCTGATCGAGCTACATTTTCCATAAGGGGCCAGAGGGTAAACACCTTCCGCCTTCGGGGCTACACGAGGGCAGTCACAGACAACAGGTAAACGAGTGCGCGTGGCTGTGTTCCAATCAGACTTCATTTAGAACAGCAGTAGTGGCGCAGATTTGCCCTGTGGACTGCGTTTTGCTGACCCCTGATCTAATCCGCTGGTGGTGACTTCCTAGGAAAACTATGTTGAGGATTGTGTGGCTCCTTAAAGGTCCACCAGGAAGAGGGTCGTGACCCATTAGTTACGTCTGTCTTAAGGGAGGGACAGAGCAGCCAGGCAGTTACAGACAGTGAGGAGTGGCCAGTCCCTCCCACTGAGCCCCCTGGAATCCTTGTTTCACAGAAAGCAAAGCCCCTTCATCCTTAACCCTCTCACTGAAGGCGTCCTCTGCCACCAGCCTTCACTGTCCGGCCCCAGGACACTGCTGCCCGCAGACTCCTTCATGCCTTAGACCCCTCATGCCACCTCCAAACCACCTGTTGTGAAATCCTCCTCTTCTTTGGGAGTTGTGCCATGCAACTATGTTGCCCTGTACCCCTGCTCAGGCTGATTTGTCCTACCTCCTGGCCACCTCCCTCCCACCCCCCCCCCCCCCGGTATTGGTGTCCGCCCGGGGGCTCCAGTGCCTACAGGGCTGACCCTCAGGATCCTAGCCTCTCAGGCTCTAGACGCCCACATTTCCCAGGAGCTCTCAGCCACTCATTCCTGCAGCCACACTGCAGACCTGCCCATCGCAGAGCCACAGCCCCTCTCCACCATCAGCATCTCAAATGCACACACGGCACTCTCTAAACAAGCAGTCCCCGTCCTCCCAGCTCTCCCTCCTTCCCTTCTCGCTGCACTGCCCCACCTCAGGGAGAGCTGCAAGCCTCTGACTGACGCGGTCTGCTCCCGGTCAGCCCCGCCAGGCTTCTCTGCTCTTCCCGGTTAACCTGGGCGTCATGCTTCCCACCCTCTCGTGCTATCCTGAACCTCCCGGCCCCTCTGTGTAGCCGTCTTATTCACCCCAGACTCCCCAGCTCTGCAGGAACACAGCCGTCTGCTCCTGTGGGCGCCTCCACGTGGCTGAGAGCTGCTGGGGAACAGCTCGGCCTCGGGCTGGCGGAACTGAACCTGTGGACTCAGCTGGCTCCTCAGTGCTGCCAGGACTTCCTTCCTCCGAGTGCCCCGTGGCCCTTTGTAAACCTCCCCGGCTCCAGCCCAGATGACTTTACTGCTACTTCTCAGATGGGGCTCCTTCTGCCAGCGTATCCTCAAGTGCCCACATGAGACCCAGAGGCAGCCTAAGCCCCCACCCACATTCACCCTGAGAATGTCCACACATCCCTGGAGCTCACGTCCTCAGGTCCCTCTGGTCCTGGGTGCCTCCTTGAGGGCCTCTCTGCCTTATTCCTGTCCCTGCACTGGCTGCCCCCTCCTCCGCACCTGCCCTTTTTTTGGTGGCCACGTAAAACCAGTGTCGGGAGAAAGACCTTTCCTCTTCCAACTTGTGTCCAGCGGTTGGGGGCCTGCAAATTAGCTGAGGAAAGACAGACTAAGAAGAGAAAAGGCAAAGTTTGTTTTCACACGTGCAAGCAGGGGCTCCCACTAGTGGAAAAGCTCACAGAACAGCTCAAAGTAAAGGTTAATATATATGGACTTAGCCAAAGGGGCGTTTTTAGGGCTTCATGGGAGAGCGTGGGAGGTTTTCAGGCTTGGTGATGCTCACCGGAATGGGCAGTCTGTATTCTTGGCAGCTGAATTTGCGGGAAACTCCCTCAGAGCGGGGTCAGGGCAGCTGTATTTGGGGAAGCTCTGCTTTAGTCAGATAAGTGAGCTTCAGCTAAGATTTCTTTCTGCATCTTCTGTAGCTCAAGTGTTTTCACTTTAAAATAATCTTTATACCAACTCTAGGGGTCCGAGAGGGTCACCACACCACTCACAAAGCTTTTGGGGGTATGGCAGGTTTTACTGATCATTTCAGAGACCAGTGGAGTTTACCTCACAGAAAGACAGAGAACCTAAACTTGAGCATTAGAATTTCCTGCCCCTAGAAACTCCCTCGGCCACTTTTGCCAAATAGAGTGCAGCTCCCATGGGCAGCTCTCCCTCGCCCTCTGTTTTGCCCATACTCACAGCCCTATTGGGGCTGGCCTCTTGGCACAGTGGTTAAGCTCGTGTGCTCCGCTTCAGTGGCCTGGGGTTCACAGGTTTGGATCCCGGGTACGGACCTAGCCCTAGCACCGTTCGTCTAAGCCATCAAGCAGCATCCCACATAAAATAGAGGAAGATGGGCACAGACGTTAGCACAGGCCCCTCGCCTTTTTCAGAGAGGGCTCCCCTCTCCAGCCTCTACACCTGGATTACTGAAACCCGCAAACAGTTAGCCATTGATGAATAAGCAGCCAGGAACTAGAGGGTTTTTTCCTTTTTGCAATTACTGATTATAGCTTTTAGCTGTTTACCAACCCGTTGTTAACTGTGCTGCTCAGGCAATGTGCTATCTGACTCCCACTAGGCTCCTACAGATAGCATCTCCCTGGAGCCTGGGTCACCATGGTAATGGGGGTGTCAGCTGTTTTTCAGGAATTAGAACCCCTTGTCCACTCCAGGCCGGTTGAGACTACCAATCCTTCAACTGGGCCTGCGCAGATGTCTGATAAGCGACCTTTTGACGTCAAGAGGCTAAAAACTCCACCCTCAGCTCATGCCAACGCCACCATTTTGGGAACGTGGGTCCTGTGAAGAGGCATGGGGTCTGACCACGCTTGTGCAGATCTCCTCACCTCCAGTCATCTATCTCCAGGTTTCAGACCACCTTGCCCCCCACCCTATAAATATCCTGGGTCCCCATTTCCAGGAGGCAGATTTGAGACTCATTCTCTCGCTTCCTCACGTGGCTGCCTGGTGAGTAAACCCTCTCTCTGCTGCAATCTCATCGTCTCGGTGTTTGGCTTTCTGGGTGACGGGCCAAAACGAACCTGGTTTGGTAACAGTACCTCAGACCTCTCTTTACGTTGCTGAAGACTCAACATAGTCAGCTAAACAGTGGGCGCCTCCCGCGAGTCCCCCACGTCCCAGCTCCCTCTCACCCGCCAGTCTCTGCCAGGAGAAGGGGAAGGAGAGAAAGTCCTGACCCGCTGACCCTCTGAGGCAGAGGGTGGCGGGGGGGGGGGGGGGGGGGGGGGAAGGAGCCAGTTTTGGTTTTAAAAACCATTTTCCCCTCTGTAACAGCCGTCTCCCACCTCCACCCCCGCCCCCCGCAGTGGGAGAGGTGCCCTCCTCTTCCCAGAGTCAAGCCTCCTGGGTCTGGAATCCTCGCCTCTCCAGCCTTCCCAGACCCCACTCTTTTACTTTTCTCCTCTCTCTCTGGGTTTTAACTTTCTCCACTGGCTTCTTTCCATCTGCATTTAAACACTCTTAACTCTCTCTCAAACCTTCGGGGAGGAAAAACCCCCAAACCCTCTTCAATCTCCTCTTCCATCTCCAGCTGCTGCCCTACCTTTCTCCCTTGTTCTGAGCCAAGACCTGGAGCTCACGGCCTGGGTTCTCCCAGCCGCCCGGCTTCCCCTGGCTCCATCCCATCAACGCCTGCTCCCCTTCCGTCCTGGTGCCCTCTGCAGTGAAATCCTGCAGACGCCCCACAGCCCCCGCTTCTCCGCCCCTCCGCTGCCACCCTGCCCTGAACACGCCTTCCTCTTGAGACCCCGTTCCTCTGGCTCTGGGGCCGCACACTCTCTCTGTGGACTCCCCTCCTGCGTCTCCTGTCCTCCTCTGCAGCCTCCCCCCAGGCCCTCTCCCACCGCCCCTGAAATGGTAGTTCTGCAGGACTCGGTCTGCAGGCATCTTCTCAGTCTGTGAGCTCTTGCCGAGCAAGGCTGGTGTGGATAACCAGCCATTTCTCAAGCCAAACCTCTCCCTGGGAAGTTCTGGGCATCTTGAGTGATGATTAGGGCAAGGACTGCCAGCTGCCTCCCTGCATCTA
Source organism: Equus quagga (assembly GCF_021613505.1). Lineage (NCBI taxonomy): Eukaryota > Metazoa > Chordata > Mammalia > Perissodactyla > Equidae > Equus > Equus quagga. The sequence goes on along the minus strand of NC_060267.1, from coordinate 174,169,724 downwards.
TTCTCTTCTTTGTACTTAGTAACAGGTCCCCACTGTTGAGCTGGGTGCATGGTTGTCCACAATAAAGATGCTATTTCCCAGCCTGCCTTGGCAGTAGTAATGGCCATGTGACTTGGTTCTTCCCAACAGATGTGAAGGTGTCATGGGGGACTTCTGAGATTACTTGAAAGAAGCTCACTTGACTCGCAGTCTCGTCCCGTCTCCCCCTCCCCTTCCTCCTGTTCACCGACTGGACAGACACGTGATGCCCGACTCCACTGCCATCTTGGATCCTGAGGTGATGGGAAGGGCGGCAGTCACGTGCACTGGAGCAGAAAGATGGGAGCCGTCTGGATCCTTGATAACTTGGTGGGGCTCAGTACCTGCCCTGGACACCCACCTGGACTGCTTCATGGGAGAAGAAAAACAAACGCAGAAAACAGAATGCGCTGTGTGTCTAAGCCACTTTGAATCTGTTGAGCCAGGGGGCTGGAAGGAGTTCTGATACATTCTCCTCCCCATTAGGAAGCTGAGGATCTTCTCCCACCCCAAATCTGCTCTTCCTGTGTGTCCTGCCACAGTAGCAGGCACACTCCTTTCTCCTACTCCCTCCTTGGCTCACCCCTTGTCCAGGCCCAAAACCAGGGCGTCACCTTCAATGCCCTCATCCCTCCTTATACCCAGCCAGCAATCCAATCCTGTCGTTCCTTCCTCCTCACTGACCGCAGGATCCACACTTGACCTCTAGGCCCCCATTCAGCCACCGTAAATGATCACCCTACAACCACCCAGAGACCTTGGGGTCCCCGGGGGCTCCGAAACCACAGAATGCTGGCCGCTCTCGTGGGAGCTAGCCCTGGCTTGCCTGAGACGAAAGGGGAGGGGGCAGGTGAGGGCGCCTGGAGGCTGGTCGGAGGGAGGAAGAGCCCCTGAAGGGACGTTGAGGCCCCTAGGACGTGCCCTGTCTGCCCCCCACTACTTCTTCCAGGGCCAGCTGGGATGGCGTGATGGGCAAGGGAAAACCCAGGGCAAACCTTGACATTAATCTGCTGCAGCCATCCCTTCCTGGGGACTGGCCTCATTTCCTCCAAAATCATTTCTAGCCACTTCTTCTTGGGGAGATTTAATTATCAACTCACAGGCTGAGTGTGTGGAGCGCAGGAAGGGGCAGTCAGAGCCCCAGGCACCCCTGGGTTTAGTCTTCCATCCACTAAGCACCTGCCATGTCCTGGCCCAGTGCTGGGAGCCTCCAACATTCTTTGGGGAGAGTTTTTCATGCCTGTTTTATAGGTGAGACCCTGGGACTCAGAGTGGTGAAGTGACTTGCCCAGGGCAGCACAGCCCAAAAGGAATGGGCCTGGCATTGGCTCTGGGTCCATCCTTCTCCAAATTCCCATTCTTTCCCTGTTCACGGATTATCCTCAGCCTGGAGGAGTAGCTCTATCACCTGCAGAGCTACTAACAATTCTGATTCCAGGGCCCAACCCCAGATATCCTACTTCAGCTGCTGTGGGCTGGAGTGGGGGAGTTGGTTTTTCAAGGTGCCCCAGTCCCCAGGCAGTCGTGGTGCTCAGCAGGTCTAGGGCTGGCCCTGCCCTGCACCTTGCTGCCTCTCAGTGAGGGGAGCTGCCGCTGAGCCTGCTGAAAAGAGCCGGGGCCAGGAGACAGCTGTGTCCCTTTGCTGTTCCTACCCCATACTGGCTTCAGGGATTGTGGCTTTGAATTTTTTGTGCATTTAACCAAATCTAGTCATTCTTCCCATCCAATCTGCACAGAGATGTCAAGTTAAGCTGCTGTGCTCAGCCTCTGCCCTTGTCAGGCCCTGTTGGAACATTTTCTCAGGCTCCTCCCCATCCCGGGGGTCCCGGTGAAGCTCCTGGCCCCAGGGTGGTCTGGCCTGACCTCCTGCTCTGCCTTCTCTCCAGCTGGTCTCCTTCTCAAAGCCCTTGGACCGTGGCTTGTGCTTCCTCTTTCTTTCCCTCCCTGATCTGGAACACCCCCTCAATCCCCGCCTCACTCTCCAGAACCTACCCCAGCTTTAAATATCCCTTCCTCCAGGGAGCACTCCTTGACTGGCCTGGTCCACAGTCCTTCCTGGAACACTTGCTGTTGTTCATGTCCCCTCCTCTGCTGTGGCCTGCAACCTCCACATGTCTGTGTCCTAACAACACAAGCAGAGGTCACTTCTCAAGGCCATTGGTATGCTCTTGAATCTCTTCTTGACTCTGCACCCACACTCCCCGGCTGTGCCCCAGCCCTGGATTGTCCTAACAATGCCCTTTGACCTTCTTCCCCTGCCCTCAAAACTGACCTGCCCCGTGGCCCTTTACTCTGCTATGAAACTGTGAGCCAGTCTGTAATAATTTAGTTGTGCTATTTAATTTTTCATTTTATTAGCAGAGGAGCTATATTTTATGGAGCATCCGCCCTTTGCTAGGTGTTTTGCCTCAGTTAGCATATTCATCCCCCAAAATTCTCCAAGGTAGGTGTCTTACCCGTTTTTACCAACATGGAAACTAACATTCAGGGAATGATACCCCCAAGGCCGCACAGCCAGTGAGTGATGGAGCAGGGCGTGAGGTCTAGGCAGGACGTCTTCATTCATTTTCTTGGCACACGCTCCTCCTTTCTTGCTCTGCAGTCAACAGTCACTAGACGGCCTGAGAGGCAGCCGGGAGCCTGGCTCTCCTGGATGGAAGGTTGAGGGAGGGGGCGGGGATGCTGAGCCTGCAGTGCCCACATTCACCACTAGGAGGCAGGCGGGGGAAGGAAATGGCACATTATCTTCCTGGGAAGGCCACAGCAGCTCATTGATTATTTAGTTATTCTGAACGTTGCAAGTTTCAAAATGTGCAGTTGAAATCTTCCTTACATATGTTGAAGCACCATAGTCCAAGCAGAACTGTAATCTTTTTTGTTAACTAACGTAAAGGCATCAGCATGGTTGATAGAAAGAACAGAATCTCACTCTAACTTCCTGGCTTGAGCAACGAAGAGAATCACACCACCAATGACCTCCTGTGGGCCAGGGGCTTTCCATGCTTTATCTCGTTTAATCTCCTCATCTTTGAGAGGTTCCCAGAGGTGAAGTAAACTTTCCCAAGTTTACACGGCAGAGCCAGGATTTCGATCTCAATTGATCTGACTTCAAAGTTTCTTGGCCTCTCCAAGCCTCAACAGCCTCATCTGTTAAATGGGCATAATCACAACAATACCTATCCCAGTGTTGAGTAAGATAATGTACACGAAGTGCCGCAGAGGCACGGATGTGGAGTGCGACAGTGGGCAAAGTAGAAGACGCTGGTTGCCTGAGGTCCGTCACATGGCGAATTCTAAAACAGGTCCCCAAGCACAGTCTCCCTTTTGCAGCACCAACAGCATTATAAATTCTGATGGCAGGTGTTTTCATATCTGATTTACACAGAGAAACTGAGGCCCAGAAAGGGGAAGAGATTTGGCTGAACTCTGAATTTGTGGTATTCCTTGATTATCGTTGATTGGCATACTCGACATTTATTGAAGGCCTACCACGAATGAGGCCTGTGCTAGGTATGGAAATAAAAGGATGACTCAGGTATTGTCCCCAGCCCTCAGGTGTTCACAGTCCAGGTAAAGGAAGACTGCCCTGATCAGGAATATGCTATCATTCCCCACTGCCTTCTGTGACGTTTCCTCACCCGTACAACCATTTATTGACCCTCCCCCAAATCCCCCATTCATCTACTCACCTATCCACCCACATACCAACCTAGCCATCCATCCACCTATCTACCCACAAATGCATCCACCCACCTATATACCTATTCATCCATCTGTTCATCCATTCATTCATCCACCCATCCACATACTAACTGTACATCCATCATCCACTCATTCATCCACCCATCCACCCACTTACCTGTACATCCATCATCCATTCATTCATCCACCCAGCCACCCACTTACCTGTGCATCCATCTAAACAACTGTTTAGGCATTCCCTCCTCTGGGTGAAGTCCCTCCTAGTGCTCCCACAGCCGTTTATGCTTCCCTCTATCACCTCACCCATTACTCCGGTTGTAATGGTCTGTTCTCTTGCCTGTATTCCCTCCAGACAGTGAGCTGCCTGAGAACAGAGACTGGAGCACAAGAGACTCAGCGAACGTTTGCTGAGTAAAGCAGTGCTGCCCACAGTGGGAGTGGCGCCTCAGGGTTTGTGCAAGACGATCCTCTGGGATGCAGGAGGACAATTTTAGAACTTCCATTTGCATTTAATTTTTAACTAAACAACAAGAACATAATTAATCATCCCCTGATATTTAAGATCCAGATTGATATATTGGCTAGCCCTGCATCGCTCCTGGTACGGGAGGCATCCTGAGAGAAGGATGAGTGTTCCCAGCTGTAGATGGCTCCTGGGGCTTCCTCTCTTGTTTGCTGCTTTCAAGCAATTGCAAATGCAGGACTTCTTCAACTATAGTGTGTCACTCATGTTAATTTTATAAAAGCGAGATTTTCAAATATCAGAATCTTTGTGTGACTTTGTAACAAGATGTAAAGTGAATTAGTTGCTGGTTAAATATGTTTACTATAATCCCCTGAATTAAATATCAAATGGCAAAATTGGGTATTAAATTTAGAAGACGTGGGCTCCAGGACACAGGGAATCTGCCACAGCACAGCTGGGCAGGGGAAGTCCAGAATGGCTGCTGGGCAGCGGGTCCAGAAAGCAGCTGGTTCAGATGGAGCTAATGGCCAGAGGACTCAGAGGAAAGCGACTTGTTGGTGGGCCTGATGTTTAGACAGGATGTGCCAGTTGAAGTACTGCTGAATTGGTTGCTAAATAGCAGTTAACGTGAGCCACTCTTTTCCCACGGCCCAGCCTCTTCCAGGGGTCCCCTGGACCTCACCATGATCCAGACCCTGAGAAGTTAACGACTGGCACAGCAGGCAGCTTCTAGCCCTCTGCCCCGTGCTTTGGTGGCTAGTACTTGATCCATTCTGATTGCTCTCTACTATAAATCATCCCCATTTATTGAATTAAATTGGGTTGATTGGTGATTAAATATTTTTAGTATAATTCCCTGCTGGTTAGAATATCTGATGTGATGGAAAGTTTGGAAAAAAAATGAGGAGATGATATAGGCAAATAGGACAAAACAAAGCAGAGCAAATAGGAACACCAGGCAAGAAAGCCAGCGTGCCGACAGGACGTTCCAGCAACTGCCGAGCCACCATCGAAGTCTGCCAGTTGTAATCATGTAAATACCATTTCCTGATTTTCCATTTTTAGACTCAGCCTGTAAACAAAGAACAGAAACTACACTTGTAGTTGTGAAATGGAACATCAGCCTTGAAATCATAAAGGAAAGCTGACCAGGCTGGGAGGGTGGAATAGGGAGAGAAATTAACATCTTCATCTTACCAAGGGTGAGTCAAAAGACCCCATGGAAGGATGGTGGACCTAGGAGTAGAAATATAATAGCATTTACACCTGCAAAGGCATCCAGATGAGGAATGCAAATGATTATCTAAACTCAGGTTAATCAGGAAGCTAACAGACAATGCCTAAAATTGCTAAGTCTAGACAGTGTATTAAAACCGTGTTGTCTCGAGGTACGGAGTGAACCGACACAGAAGCACCTGGAAGAGTTCCAAGGGGCCCCACACGGGAGACAGTGGGGAGGGCGGCTGGGGCTTCCTCTTCTAAGCTCCTCTGTGCCCCTTGGCTTTCACCAACCACGTGCATGTGCTAAAAATTCAAGACCAGCAAGAGCTTTTTCGTGATTGAAGTGGACGAGGTGGAGACTGTTGAAAACACTCCATTCGACGGCCGTTCCTGGAATCTAAAATTCACTGACAGACACACTTTGCTTAGAGATCTGGTGCAATTCAGACTCCCCCCCAAAACCTTGCCCTCCCTCCCCTCATCAGGTGAAGGCCTCCTCAGGTGAGGTCTAAGAGAGGTGCCCAGGTGGGGGTCCCAGGGCTGGAGGCTGCTGCTCAGGTCAGAAGGGGATTGAGGGCCCTTCTCTGGGCGGAGTGTGTGCGGGAGTCGCGGGGTGGGGTGGGGGGGAATGGGTGGGGGAAGGGCAGGAACCAGACCAGATCCCAGATGGCAGGAGTTTAGCATCCAGGGTGACCATACCCACATCCTGCACAGCCCCAGCTGGGATGGCGGGCAGAGGGAACGCAGAGGGCAGGGGCCTTCCTGCCCAGTGAACAGGGACCTGGGGCTACCTGCCTGTGGGTAAGTAGACCCTGGGACATTCGGCAGCCATAACATTCCTCCCTGAGGACAGATAGAGGCAGCAATTGGCAGCAGACACGTGCACACCTGGGACAAGGACTGTCCCTCTGCAGGTGGCAGAGCAGACCCCAGGAAGGGAGGCCTGATCCTTCTCCTGGTCTCTCTCCCCCTCTGCCCCCACCTGAAGAGCCAAGGACACCGGTCTGCAGGGCGCTCTCCTGTCTCTCCGACTACTCCCCTTTCTGCCCACTGCAGACCCCGCTAGGACCCCCAGATTCCTCCCACCTTGGATAGGGCCCCTGATTCCAAAATAATACACCACTGCTCCCCACCAAACCCCGGGTTCTCAGGCCTGCTCCTACCTGACCTGGAGTCAGGCTCCCAGAAGTCAGGCTCCTTGGACCAGCAGCGCAGGCATCGCCTGGAGCTTCCCGGAAACGCAGGGCCTTGGGCTGCTCCCCAGACCTCCTGCATCAGAATCTGCAGTCTAAGAAAACCCCCAAGTAAGTCACATGTACATTAAAGTCTGAGAAGCAGTGAGTTAGAACACACCATCTGATAAATCGACTCACCCTATTATTACTAGGTGATGCCTGAAAATGCTTCTGACAAGCCAGGTGTGCTAAGACTACGTATGAGCTGACATGTAATTTTCACACAACTTTACAAGGTAGGGACTCTGTTGAATCCATTTCACAGATGAAGAAATTAAAGTTTGCAGAGATCAAGCAACTTGCCTAAGGTCACATAGCAAAGAGCAGAACAGGGGTTGAAGCCAGGCAATCGGGCTCCAGAAAACTCGTAGGTCTCGAGACTGAGGTTAGCAATGATGTCATCCATCCAGGGAGGGTTTGTGCTTATTCTAAAAGAGTCTTCAAAAAACATTCACTCTGGAGAAGCTGTCCAGGAGCTGGGAAGAGATGAGGACAAAGTGGGAGGGGACTTGGGTTCAAGAACCACCTTTTAAGAGGGTGACTTTGGGCAAGTCATTTAGCCTCATCTGTGGAATGAGAATGATGACGGCAGTTCCTGCCACAGGGGGCTGTTAGATTATTTGATGAGAAAATATGCAAATTCCTCTGCAAACAGTGAGCATCCAACAGACCTTACTGGGCTCCTCTCGGGTGCTGGGGATGTAGAGATGGGAGACGACACCCCACCCTCTGAGGGTTCAGAGCCCGACACTGGGAATCGGGGACACTGACATAGCTCTGATTTACAACAACACAGTGTGTCTGTTACAACAGGAAGCACGGGGGACTGTGGGGGGCTGTGGGGGCCAGAGGAGAGAGGTGCAACCACTCTGTGCAGGAGGAAATGCTGTCCTGGAGGAGGTGACCCCTGAGTTGAGTTCGGAGAACTTAGGTTGGTGGAGCGGATGATCTAGACGAAGGAAGCGCACACAGCCCGAGCTGGAGAGGCAGTGGCGGAGCCTGCACACCACACTCCCCAGCAGCCAGAGGTGGAGAGGACTGGGGGGTAGTTCCTGCCACACAGAAAGGGCAGGGGAGGATGGTGCAGGGTCAGACAGTGGATGGGCAGCGGACCTGCCCCTCCCGCATGGACTGTCCAGGCCCTCTCCCACCTCCTGCTTCCTCTGACCTTTCCTCGTCTCTCCTGGCCTCCAGCTCTTTCTGGCTTTTCTGACAAAGTCTTCTGCTTTTTCTCCAGCGCCTCTGGATTTGGAGACCCAGTTTGGGGCCTAATTACCTCAGACCCCATGGTTCTGCTTCCCAGCTTCCTCCTCAGATCTGACTCTGGTCTTGGGAACATGGTACCCTCGGGGTTGCCACTAGCCTACGTGGTGGTTTTGTGCCTCTTGCTTGGGGCAGACACAGCCCTGTGCCAGGGTTCACAGGTAAGCAGGCTGAGTGCTGACTGGATTTCAGCCCCACTTGCCCCTCATTTGGGGGCCTTTGTGCAGTGTTCGACCTGCACAACCACACATGGTGATCCTGACGCTTAAACTCCTGCCCTCTGTTCTGCTCAGATTGGGGGTCCTTGGAGGGCGAAGAAACTGTCATCCTCATTTCTGACACCCCAGTGTCCAGGAACAGCGCCCGGCACTCAGTGGGATGAATGGAGGGCCTCACACTCATGTCCTCCAGTCCAACTGCCAAAGGAAGGGAAGGGGAATCCGGGGCCACACTGCACGGCCCACTGCAGGTGCCAGGGCCGAACTTGTTTCAGTCTCTGGCTTGCCCCAGCTCGGGCTCAGAGAACCTCGGCTCTGCACTTCTGCCCTCCGGTGCGCCCAGACTGGGCTAGGTCCCTGAGGCCGGAGGCGGCAGTGGGGCCTTCCAGGTCCTCTGTGCACAGGCAGAGCTGTCCCCGCAGCACGGGAGGGACGGGGGATGGAGCTCCGCGGCAGTTACAACCAGGGTGGGAGATGTTAGGTTTCTGACAAGAATGAATGAGGAAACTCTCAAACCTGCCGATCATTTCAGGCCCGGACCATGCCGTTCAGGCCTCCTGACTCCACCAGCGAGCGCGTCCACTGAGCTCCCCAGGGCCCCTGGGAGTCTGCGGGGAGCCCGAACCACCTGCTGCACCGCACGCTCCAAGTCTCTTTGAAATTACCTCTTTCATCTTAAAAATTCATGAGAATTTCGCACTCCACTTCTGGGCTGACTTTACAGTAACATTTGTGTTAAATTACTTAAAATAGGAGCTGCAGAAAGACACAGTTTCCCCGTCTTTGCACTCCGCTGGCACAGTCCTGGTGAGAAGATAGCCATTCTGTCGTTTTCCTGCCCTGCCTCCATCGCTCTCTGGCGCCAGCGGCTCAGTTTCCCTTTGGGAGTACATCCCTCCCCACTCTCCGTCCACAGTCAGACTCGGCCCTCTGTCCCCGGTGGACCCGTGACTCCGGTCACATTCCTCCGAGCACAGTGATTGCTTCAGGAGTGAACATGTGGCCCCAGTGGAACCAGGGAGCGTTAGTGCCAGGACTTCTGCTGATTCCGTTGGGACAGAGAAGGCCTATTTCAGCTGGGATGGCTAAACCGCTGGGAGATAGCCTAGAAACTTCGAGGCCACCTAGTAGAAAAAAACTGCCTGAGAATGAACCAACCCAAGGGCAAGCAAAGCTGAAACACGGAAAAAGACAAAGTCTCAATGGGCCGTGTAAGTCCCTGGATCTAGCTATACCTGAAGCCATGTATTTTTTTGGTTAAACTGGTTTGCATTAGGTTTCTTTCACTTGTAACCAAAAGAATTCTGACTAATTCAACCAGTGGACACACGTCCCAGTTTGGAGGCCCAGGCTTATTGGAAAGAATGTCAGAGCTCTGGAATGGAGCCAGAAGACTGGATTTGGGTCCTAGCTTCCCCACAAACTTGCTATGGGATTTTAAGGTTTGGATTAGGCCATCTCCAGGGTTTCTTCCAACTCTAAGATCCTCTGCCTAAAAGTCTTGTAGAAATTTAATGAAAGACAAATTTACCACAGAATTGGGGTGGGATTCCTGGGCTGCAAATCTGGAGATTGTGACTCTATGTCTGAGTGGGACTTAGAAGTCTGTATTTTTAATGAAATGTCCAGGTGGTTTTGATACATAGCCAGGTTTGGAAACCATTCGGCTTCTTAAACTCTTCCTCCTAATGCAGCCATTTAAAGATTCGTTCAACAGGAAGTTGTTGAGTACCTACCGTGTCTTGGTGGCACCTACCTCTGACAATGGCCTTCTTGTTGGGTGGGGGAGGCTGACCTCCATCCTCATGCCGGACTTTCTGTAAAATCCCAAAGCTGACTCTGAGAAAGAACCCACATTACTGGCAACACACTTCCTCCAGTCATTCAGTTGCTTCACAAATGGCATCTAAAACTTTTATTGATGAATAAGCTATTCACTGTCCAGCTGGTTCATTTATAAACAGCAAGTGGGTGAAGGCGTGCATTTATGTCGCCATTGCTGTTGACATCTCATTTAAAACCTTAATGAGACTGTGCCATGGCAACTGTAACTCCCACAGGACCAGAACTCAAATGGCTTATTATCAAGATCAACATTTCTTATATTAAGGTATGCAATATTAGTGTCATATTTTATGCATGGTTACTTGTAGCATAGTTCAGCTTGGGGCCAACACCATATTGAATTATTTAAAGCCATTTCTCCCCGGGTTATTAAAAAGTTCAGTAAAATATATATTAGTGTATAAAATTTTAATGCATAGTTCACATTGCTGTATTTGCAAGCTTTTGGCCTTTAGAAGAGGAAAGCCAGGAAACCGAGTTCCGAACAGACTGTGTCTTTGAGAAGGTGCAGACTGCGCACCCAGACACAGCCTGCACTTGGTCTCAGCGATGGCTTCAATCCTGCAAGGCTGTCTTATACAAGTTACGGGGGAGGAGGCCAGAATGAGGTGACAGCCACCACTCGTGGCTTACCAAGGTTGAATCGGGTGACTTTCAGCTTGAGCAACTTACTACATTCCTCTGAGCCCCAATTTCCCCCAAAATACCTGAGGCTGTGAATATAAGACCCACGACCCCCACTGGGTGCTCCCCAACTGTTCCATCGCCCTCCATGGATGTTCATTTCTTCTCCTGAGAGCTGGGTCTTCAGCGCCTTCTCATTTTTCTTCTTTACGCCCCTGGCGGCCTTGACTCGGGCATTGTTCTACGGCGGGAGAATGTGTCGCCTGTGTCGTGTTGTTGCTTGTACCCTCTTTGCAGCAGGAGACGCTCAGAAGGAGGAAAAGTTCATTTTTCTATCTTCTCTTGCCTCTTAACAGGTAAGGACAGACTGGATCTGGACTCCTTTGCCTCTGGAGAGAGTGACAGCTTTTGGGTTTTAGAGCCCAGAACAGAAGCTATCAGGAGTCTTAGGTCAGGGTCCCAAGAAGCAGACCCTGAGACCAGGATTTGGGGACAATCTGGGAGGGGAGCCCAGGAGGGAAGTGGAGAAGTGAGACCAGGAAGGAAGGGGAGCCGATGCAGGTGTGTTAACGAGTGGTACCTGCTCGGCGCATCCAGGCTCCATCCCACTCGGACGTCCGGGAAATGGTGGGAAACAGCTCCGCGTTGTCCCACACCAGGGGCCCAGAGCTGGCGTACTTATCCGCCAAATGCTTCTGTCGTTGGTTGAAGTTGCTCCCAGGGCATTAGCTTCTGGGCACCCCTGGCCCGCACCCTGGGCCGAGCACATGTCTGCAGCTGGCAAGTCCTCAGGCAGTCCCAGGGCCTTGCAGGAAGATGCTGTTGGCTTCCCCAGCAAGGTGAGTCCTGGGGTTAGGTGACTACTACGCTGGCACCCAGAAGACAGTCTCTCCACAGTGAGGGGGAGGCATGGAGGTTGGGGCTTCTGGTGACTTCCAGAGATGCAGGGGAAGAAGGTGGTGGTGGGTCCATGCAAGGTGAGAATGACACTTTCGTGTCAGGGCCTCTGAGGGATGGCACACAGATGTTGAGGACTGGGCCCTGAGGGGTATGATATTGGGGAACAGCAGTGAACAAACGCTGTGCCCAAGCCAGGCAGAAGGAGGTGACCCCACCCGTTTTAAATGGACAACATAGATGATAAGAATCTTGCTGGTGGTCATGATGGACTGAAGGCCAGAGATGCTTCCTCAAGTTTTCAGGACTGTGCAAATCCCACTGGCTTGTCGGGTGACCTGGGGAAGAGAGAGTATCCCCAGTAATGAATGATGTTGGGTATCTCATTGCCCTGGTGAGTGGAGCTGAGAGCCAGATTGAACTTGAGTTAGGAAAGAAAGCAATGTTACTTGCTCTTAAGGCTTGTGGAGTAAAGGCAAACCTATTTCAGTCGTTGGAGTGAATAAGGTTTTGCAATCAGGCGAGAGGGAAGCCTGAGATGTGGGGCCACAACCCCAAGGGTGAGTAGTTGTAGTTAAATGCTGTGCATTCAGCAGAGGCACACAAAGGGAAGGGTGTCCCCTGCAGCAGGAGACGACAGCATCAAGAGACTGCAGCACCCAGCAGAGAGTGACTAAGTGACAGAGACAAAAAAAAGTTGCCTTATCGTCCTTAAAGACTCAGCAAGGGTGTGAAGTCCTGGAGAAGAGGAAGAATAGGACTCGGACCTGAGGATGAAGTCCAGACACTCAGGGAACTGTAACACAAAGCGGGACCTCCTGTTTTCCCAAAGGCAGCCTGTCACTTCGAGAGACAGCACAGGCTGGAAATGGGGACAGTGTCAAGAAGGCTGGGAGGAATTCACAATTGACCAAGGCATGCGTGTTACCTGGGGAATTAAAGTTTGGGGCAACCATGCCTGATTGAAGGACCCTCCTGGCCTTTGCAAAGCCGTATGGAGGGCAGGCCAGTGGGTCTCGGGGCCAGTCTATAGCGACGTCACTCCACATCTACCACCAAGGTGTAAGCAAAATATGAAAACATGGTACAGTAACTCAGATGTCCACACTGGACAAAATGTACTGTGGTCCCACTTTGTTGAGGCACACAGAACACTGGAGGGGAAATTTTAAATACCACAGAGGGCATCCTCCTACTACACAGGGAACAAATATTGTTAAAATATCAAAAGGGCTGTACATCTATGAGCCAGAGACACGCACATGTCTCCGGCCAGCCCTGAGATAATAATTCTAACCCTTGGATGACGGAGTCTTTATGAGAGCGGGGTCTGACAGGCATCCACGCTTCCACCAGAAGCACAGGGGAGTGGAGGAGACCCCCAGGAGCAGGGGAGGGGGCAGGTAGAGGTGGCAGGGGAGGGGAGGGCCACAAGCGGTTCTGTGTGACTGGAAGTGCAAGTTGGAAGTTCCAGGACAGAAAGATGGAGACATAAGCAAAGATCAGTTCCCAGGGGGCCCTAAAAATATGGTGACCATATATTATTCTTTAAATTGGGCCACTTTTTTGTAATTAAACTTTTTATTTTGAGTTAATTATAGATGCACATGTATTTGTAAGAAATAATAGAGAGGTCCTGTGTACCCTTCACTCAGTTTCCCCCAATGGTAATGTGTTGCAAAACTCTAGTACAAAATCACCAACAGGATATTGACACTGATACAGGGAAGATACAGGACATGCCCATCACTACAGGGATCCCTAACTCTGCCCTTTTTAGCTGCACCCAATTCCCTTCCACCTACTATCTCTTTAACCCCTGGCAACAATTAACCTGTTCTCTATTTTTATAATTTTGTTATTTCAAGAATGTTATATAAACGGAGCCATATCGATTGTCCCCAGGTCTTGGCTGTTTTGAATAATGCTACAATAAACATGGGAGTGCAGAGAGCTCTTCGATAGCGTGTTTTCATTCCCTTTGGATAGAAACCAGAAGTAGGATTGCTGGATCATACAGTAGTTTTATTTTTAATTTTTTGAGGACCCCTCATACTGTTCTCTATATTTGCTGCACCAATTTAACCTTCGGAATTGGCTTTTTTCACTCAGCATCCTTCTCTGGAGATTCATCCATGTTGTCACAGGTATCAGTAGCCCGCCCCTTTTTATTGCTGAATAGTATTCCAGAGCATGGATGTGTCACAGAGTGTTTAGCCATCCACCTGCTGAAGGACATCTGGATTGTTTCTAAATTTTGGCTATTATGACTACGGCTGCTCTAAACATCCATGTTCAAGTTTTCGAGTGAACATGAGTCTTTATTTGTCTGAAATAAATGCTCAGGAGAGCAATTCCCAGGTCTTATGGAAGTGGCATGTTTAGTTTTTTGAGAAACTGCCGGACTGTTTTCCATCGTTCAAAGAACTCTGTCCCATTCTACATTCCCCCGAACGCGTGAACGACCTAGTTCCTCTGCAACCTCACCGGCATTTGGTGTGTCCCTAATTTTTTAAATTGGGATATAATTGACGTATAACATTATAGGTTTAAGGTGTACAACACATTGACTTGATACACTTACAGTGTAACATGATTGCCACTGCAGTCTTAGCTAATACCTCTACCGTGTCACAGAATTCCCATTTCTTCCGGAGGGGGGACCATGCAGATCTAGTCTCTCAGCAAGTTTAATGTTTATAGTACAGTTTTGCTGTCTATAATCACTGTACTGAGGATTAATCTCCAGGACTTATTGATCTCCTACTTGCGAGTAAGTACCCTTACACAACCTCTCTCCCATCCCCCACCCCCAGCCCCTGGTAGACACCACACCACTCTGTTTCTTTGAGTTTGGTCTTTTAGCTTCCATGTATAAGTGAGATCATACAGTATTTGTCTTTCTATGTCTGACTTATCTCACTTAGCACGATGTCCTCAGGGTCCCTCCATGTTGTTGCAAATGGCAGGATTTGCCTTTTTTTTCATGGCTGAATAGCATTCCAGTGCATATATACCATGTCTTCTTTACCTATTCATCTGTTGATAGGCACTTAGATTGTCCCCAGGTCTTGGCTGTTGTGAATAATGCTACAATAAACATGGGAGTGCAGAGAGCTCTTCGATAGCGTGTTTTCATTCCCTTTGGATAGAAACCAGAAGTAGGATTGCTGGATCATACAGTAGTTTTATTTTTAATTTTTTGAGGACCCCTCATACTGTTCTCTATATTTGCTGCACCAATTTACATTCCTACCCACAGTGCGCAAGGGTTCCCTTTCCTCCACATCCTCGCCAGCAGTGTTGTCCCTAATTTTTATTCTACCATCTGGTAGGTGTGTAGTCATATTTTATTGTGGTTTTAATTCATACTTCCCTAATGCTAATGATGCTGAACATCTTTTCATGTTCATCTGTGTATCTGATTCCGTAAAATCTCTGTTCATGTCTTCTGCTCGTTTTCTAACTGAATTGCTGTTGTTTTTAACTACTGAGTTTTGAGGGTTCTTTACATATTCTAGATTCTAGTCCTTTGTTGGGTGTGTGGTTTGCAAATATTTCTCTCACTCTGTAACTTGTCTTTTCATTCTCTTTACACAGTCTTTCATGGAGCAAAAGTTTTAAATTTTGCTTAAATCCAGCTTATCATTTTTTCATTTTTATGGATCATACTTTTGCTGTCAAGTCTAAGGCCTCTTTGTCTAACCTTAGATCCAAAGAAGACACTTTGAGAGCAAAGAGGAATAATAGGAATAAGCTACAAATATACAGGGCAAGTCAGGATGTATGGTTACACCGTCCACAAGTCATACTAAATAGCTTGTACTTAATCCTGTAGGTAATGGGAAGTAACAAGATGAGATTTAGGTAGGAAATGGATTGGCAGGGCCAAAACTGGAAGAGTGAGCCCCTTAAGGAGGGGCTTCTAAAATTCAAACAACTGCAGAATGTTGGGGTGGGAAGAGACCTCAGAAATCAAGTCCAACCTTCTCCGTATGTGGAGGAAGACAGTGGCACAGAGGCACAGAGATGTGTACTCCCATTGCCGATACTTCATCACGAGTGATGGAAACCTCCTCTGGATAGTTGACAAGTCAGCTAGTGATTCACAACTTTAATGCAAATTCAGGCCGCTGGGGTCTTGATGCAATACATGACACCAGGATCACCTTCTGATTCAGCAGGTCTGGGGTGGGGCCTGAGAGTCTGCATTTCTGATAAGCTCCCAGGGGATGCCTGTGCTGCTGGCCCATGGATCACACTGAGAGGAGCAAAGTTTAGAGAACATCAAACAGCTCACAGAATGTCCAGGTGAGCAAGAGACCAGGCAAGGTGGCTTCACAGTCAGGAATAATGCTTGGATCACGCTGGGAAGCTGGCACACGCGCTGTGGGGGCCCTGCCGGTGCCGCTGGCACTGGGCCCTGCACGCTGCTGCCCGAGCCCCCGTTGCTGCCACCCTTGCTGAGTGGATTCCCCAGGGGCCCGTTTCTGCACATCAGGAGCTCCAGATTCACAGTCCAGCCTGGGGCATCTGACAGGCAAAGTGGGGTTCAGGCTTGTTCCTCGCTACAAGGGAAGCTGGAAAAGAGAGCACCCCTTAGCTCCTCTAGTTGGGAGGCCCCAGTCCACACAGCAGGGGATCCCCCAAACTCAGTTCAAAGGAGCTAGACAGCCAGAAAGAATGGTAGTTGTTCACTCCAGCCTCTCCCGGGGACAAAGCCTACCATCTCCTACCAACCAATAAGGGTTAAAATCCTGAAACTTCTGGGAGGAAGAACACAGTAACTTGAGATGTGTGAGGGCCAATAATAATTTTTACGGCTCCATCTATTAAAGAAATGTGTGGATATTTGTTGAGTGCCTACTATGAGCAAAGCACTGAAAGCTCAGTACCCTGTGTTCATCTTTCCATCTCGTCAGGAACTAGTTTCCAAATATCTCTGCAGTTTCCTTCAGGCTTATGACTTTTCTCTGACTCTGCAGAAATCATGGGAATGGTCTTTTTTCAAGAAGGACAAGTTTCCCTGGCATCTATGATCCCTTTGAACTTCTGTTCAGACATCAATTCATTTGCACCAAATTGTTAAACTCTATTTACTCCTTTTACCAGCCGGCTCCTGGCATACTTTGCTTCATACAGAGGGGAGAATGGGCTGTCTTTCTGGAATATCCGAAAGCATACTTGAATAAAATGAGGATCTCATAACAATCAGAGGAGGATATGACACACCACAGATGGAAGGAGCCTCAGGATGCTCAATGCTTGCAAAGCAACAAACAATGGAAAGGAAGGAAGATAGAAATGGGATTTGATAACAGGTGGTCGGTATGAAAATCTGAAATCCTAATTTAGATAAGCAGACATATACCTTTATGAAAAAAAAACCTGAAAATGGTAACTAAAAGGGTAAATATATAACATTTTTCTTATTATTTAAATGTCATTGAAGAGATAGTTGACTGTCTAAACAACAACAAAAAGCCACAATGGCATGCAGGGTTTATAATATATGTGTAAGTGAAATATATGATAGCAAAAGCACAAAGGCTAGGATGGGTGAAATGAAAGCACATGATCGTGAGCTTCTTATACAGTATGAGAAGTGGTAAAATATCACTTGAAGGTATAGCATGATAAGTTCAAGATGTGTGAATATTAAAGCAACCACTAACATAGCAAAACAAAGAGTGATAGCTTATAAGCCAACAAAGGAGATAAAATGGAGCATAAACAATACTCAGTTCATCCAAAAGAAGGCAGGAGAAGCAGAAAAAGGGAACAAAGAACAGATGGGACATGAACTCCTTTTTTGAAAAAAAAAAAAAACATATTTCCTGTAGGCAATATAAAGTTGGGTCTTGCTTTTTTATCTACAAAGAAAAATCCAGGCACAGATGACTTCACTGATGAATTCTTCTAAACATTTAAGGAAGAAATAATATCAATTCTACATGAACCTTTCTAGAAAATCGAAAAGGAGGGAATCCTTTCCCACTCAATCTGCAAGGCCAATATTACCCTGACACCAAAACCAGACAAAAGACTTTACAAGAGAAGAAAGCTACAGACTATATCCCTCACAAAGTTGATGTAAAAATTCAAAACAAAATGTTAGTAAACCAAATCCAAAAATGTGTAAAAAGGGATAATACATAACTGGTGAGTTTATGCCAGGAATGCAAGGTTGGTTTAACAGGTCAATTGATCAATGGAATTCACCATATTAATAAACTGAAAAAGAAAAAGTAATTAATATCTTATTAATTATAATAAAATATAACATTTTAATATTATTATATATAATAAAAATACAATAATTAATCATAATAAAAATATAATAAAAATAATTATCTTAATACATGCAGAAAAACATTTGACAAAATACAGCATCCACTCCAGATAAAAACTCCCAGCAAATAGCTGTTCTTCTAAAGGGAATTTCCGCAGCTTGTTAAAGGACATTTGTGACAGACCTACAGCTGACGTCTTTGTTAAGGGTGAAGGGCTGAATACTCGGGCACTGAAGATCAGGAATAAAGCAAGAAAGTCTGCTCTCACTGCTTCTATTCGACATTGTACTGAAGGGTCTAGCCAACATGATAGGGCAAAGAAAAGAAATAAAGGCATCCAGATCGGTGATGAAGAAGCAGAGGTGTTCTTATTTGTGGCTAACACGATCCACAGTGTAAAATATCCAAGGAAATCGACAAAAAGATGCTGGAACTAATAAGTGAGTGTAGCAATGTTGTAGGATACAAGATCTGCATTTAAAAATCAATTCTAATTCTCAATACTAGCAACCAATGATCCAAAGCAGAAAATTAAAAGAAAATTTACAATAGCCTCAGCAAATATGAAGTATTTTGGGGTGAATCTCACAAAATATGTCCAAGTCTTATCTGCTAAAACTACTAAACATTTCTGAGAGAAATCAAAGAAGACAAGTAAATGGAGAGAGAGATGTTTTTTCATGAGTTGGAAGACTAAATATTGTTAAGATGTCAATTCTTCCCAAATTGATCTATAGATTCAGTGCCATCCCTATCGAAATCCAAGAAAATTTTCTTTTTGGGAGAAATTGATGAGCTGATTCTAACATTTGGATCAAAATACACAAGACCTAGAGTGGCCA
The DNA here is from genome assembly GCF_021613505.1 of Equus quagga. Classification (NCBI taxonomy): domain Eukaryota; kingdom Metazoa; phylum Chordata; class Mammalia; order Perissodactyla; family Equidae; genus Equus; species Equus quagga. Next base: position 174,151,100 of record NC_060267.1, on the reverse strand, counting down.
AAATGAATTTCATAATGAACAAAGTTGGAGGACTAATGTTAACTGATTTCAAGAATTACAAAGCCATAGTAGTCAAGACAGTGTAGTATTGGCATCAGGATAGACAATGGAACAGAATAAAGAGTCCAGAAAAAGACCACACGTGTATGGACAACTACGTTTTCACAAAGATGCAAAGGCAATTGGGTGGAGAAAGGACAGTCTTTTTAAGAAATGGTGCCGGAACACTTGGATACCTGTATGCAGTAGCACGACATTGATCAATGCCTTACACAGTGTACACAAATTTTCTCAAAGTGGATCACAGACCTAAATGTAAAACCTAAAACTATAGAAATTCTAGAAGAAAATCTTTGCGATCTTCAGTAAAGATTTATTTAATAAGACACCAAAAGCACAGTCTATAAAAGAACAAATTAATGATTTGGACTGCACTGAAGTTAAAAACTTCAGCTCTTAGAAGATGCTGCTAGGAGCCAGCCTGGTGGTGCAGTGGTTAAGTTCACATGCTCCACTTCAGCAGCCCAGGGTTTGCTGGTTTGGGTCCCAGGTGTGGACCTATGCACTGCTTATCAAGCCACGTTGTGGCAGGCATCTCATAGATAAAGTAGAGGAAGATGGGCTTGGATGTTAGCTCAGGGCCAATCTTCCTCAGCAAAAAAAAGAGGAGGATTGGTGCTGGATGTTAGCTCAGGACTAATCGTCCTCAAAAAAAAAAAAAAAATGATGCTGCTAAGAGAATGAAAAGACAAGCCAAGCACTGGGAGAAAACAAAGCATACATCTGATAAAGGATGTGCATCCAGAATACGTAAAAAACTGTAAAAATTTAATAATAAAAAAAGCCAGTTAAAAATGGGCAAAAGATTTCAACAGATATTTCAGCAAAGAAGATATATGGATGGTAAATAAGCATATGAAAAGATGTTCAATATCATTCATCATTAGGGATCTGCAAATTAAAACCTCAATGAAATACCACTTCACACCTAAACTTACGAAGGCTGACCATATCAAATGTTGGCTAGGATGTGAAGGGACAGGAACTCTTAGACACTGGGAATATAAAATGACCCAACAACTTTGAAAAACTATTTGGCAGTTTCTTAAAAGGTTAAACATACACCAGCACTCCACTCCTAGGTGTTTACCCAAGAGCAAAGAGAGCATGTGCCCACATGAGTATTCATAGCACCTTTGTTTGTAACAGCCCAATGCAGAAGCAACCCAAACATCCGTCAATGGTGAAAGGACAAACCAACTGTGCTGCATCTGTGCAACGGGATGCTACACAGCCGTAAAAAGGAATGAACCATTGTTGCACATTGAGAATACGGCTGCATCTTAAAATAATTATTCTGAGTAAAAGAACCCAGATAAAAAAGAGCACATAAAAACCAACTATGCTCATTAGTGGTCAAAAATGAAAATAGCAAGCTATTAAACTCTAAGCTTAGATTCCAGTCAGTGAAGAACACATTGATGATACAAAATTATTAGTGACCTAGAGAGCAAATCAGGGAATTTCATTTTCATTTTCAAAGATTGATGAGAAATAACAAGTTGATTTCAACAGTCAGAATCCCCCTAATTATTAACTCAAGTGATCAGATGTAAATGATCATCCTTCTAAATCAGTTCACCTACACAGAATCTGTTCTTTTATTATTATTATTCTTATGGATAATTTTCAACTATATAGCCCCGCCCACTCCGTGTGCCTCCAGCCCGGACATCATACCATTTCATCTGGAAATATTTGTTTGCATTTCTACAAGAAAAAGACTACTTTCAGGCTCTGTTTTAAACTTCTCATAATTCAGAAGCTGCCCCGGCAACTTCATCTGAAAATCTTGGGGAGATTTGAGAGGAGAGCGGGACTGCCGCACACTGATAAAGGAGAAGCGATTTAACCGCCAAGAGATTTTTCTAAAGAAAAGGCTTATCTTCTCCATTTACAAAAAAAAGAAAAAGAAAAAAGGCTGATTTTTCTGTAGCTAGTGGGCGGTGATGTCCTATTAGGCTCCATGTGAAAATCCCAGGGGCTATTGTGTAACATGACCATTATCCAGGAAAGGAATGTGCATTTTTAGATGGCAATGTAAAATTCTAGAACCAGCCCCTGCCGTGCAGTCAGGCTCCTAAGGGCATCCACACTTGCTTGATAGGGGGATCGCCCAATAGGTGTTGGCCTGGGAGTGCGTCTGGGACACCAGGTCCCTGGAGATGTTTTCACAAGACAGTGGGATTCTTTGTTCTTCCAAACCTTCAAATCTCTCCACCTCCTTTTCTTTTTTCTTCGTTTTTTTTCCTGCTGTGGCACCACCTCCCTTCTCAGAAGCGGTAACTGTCCTCGTTGTAGGGAAATACTCCATTGAATCCATAGCATTGCTAGTGAGAAGGAAGAAAGTTTGTGAGGACAGAAATTTGCGCTCCTGCTCCTTCCCTCCTTTTTTTCCGTGAATTTAGCTACACTATACGTAAACAAAGTACACGAATCCTAAGTATGTAGTTTGAGGAATTTTTACACGTTTGTGTTCATGTAACCATCACGTACGAAAGCATGTGGAACTTTTCACGGACCCCAGCAAGCTCCCCCATGCTCACTCCCAAGATCGGTAACACGCCCCCGCCCCTCCAAAGTAATGCCGCTCTGACTTCTGCAACCGGAGGTAGCTGTTGCCTGTTGTTGAACTCACCCAACCGGAACTAAGTCTTCTTGGATGTCCAGCTTCTTTTGTTCAACGCTGTCACGAGATCCATCCATGTTGTGTGTTGCAGCAATCTTTTGCTTTTTTTAATAAAAGAATGTTATACGGTCCTCCATTGGATGAATATGTCACCATTCATATTTCTCTTCTCCTGTTGATGGACGTTTGGGCCTGTCAGCAACAGTAACACCATCCCTGGCCAGTCAGTGTGGTGCACTGTCTTCTTCAGACTGCGCCCTGCCCTTTCACTCTCCTATTGTGGCCTTTGATGAAGAAGAGTTGTTAATTTTAATGAAGTTCAACATATTTATCTTTTTCTTTATGGCTACTGCATTTTGTGCTCTGTTTAAGAAAGCCTTGCTCACCCCAAGATCTTTTCCTGTTTTCTCCAGAAGCTTTGTTGTTTTTCTACTTTTCACGTTTAGGTCTATAATCACTTTCAATTTAATTTTTGTCTCTGATGTGAGGTAGGGGTGAAGATTCATGTTTTTCCCACATGGATATCCAATTGACCCAACACCGCCTACTGAAGGGCCATCTCTCCCCACTGACTTTCAGTAACACAATTCATTGGCCATCTAAGCGTGGGTCTGTTTCTGGACTCTAGTCTACCCATTGATCTATTTGTTTATCCTTACACCAACATCAAACTATCTCAATTATTAATCTTTGAAGTAAGTCTCAGTATCTGGTAACATAAGTCCTTTTACTTTGTTTTTCTTTTATAAGATTGTTAGAGTTATTTAAGGTCCTTTGCATTTCCAAATGAGTTTAGAATCAACTTGTCAATTTCCATAACAAAACTCTGAAAATTTTTATTGTTATTGCATTGACTTTATAGGTCATTTTGGGGAGAACCGACATCTTAACAATATTGACTCTCTGACTGACCCGATATATCTCTCCATTTCCTTAGGGTTTCTTCACTGTCTCTTGACAATGTCTTGTAGTTCTCAGTGTAGAGGTATTGTACATCTTTCATTAGATTTTCCTATTTCTGTTACTATAAATGGCATTGTTTTAAATTTCATTTTCTAATTGTTGCTAATATGTAGACATACAAATTTCAAAATGTTGACCTTATGTCTGATGACTTTTATAAATTCTCTCTTATTAATTCTCATAGTTTTCTTTAGATTCGTTTCTGTATATACTATGATGTTACCTGCAAATCATGATGGTTTTCTTTCTTTTCTTCTAATGTTTTACACCTTTTGATTTCTTGTTCTTGTTTTATTGAGCTGCCTAGGATTTCCAATATAATGTTGCATAGAAGTGAGAGTAGCAACCTTTCTTGTTTGTCATCTCAAGAGGAAAGCATTCAATAGTGTATCATGAAACATGACGTTAGCTGTAGGTGTTGTGTCCATATCCTTTTTGAGATTAAGTTCCCCTCTTCCTAGCTTTCTGAAAGTTTATTTAAAAAATCAAAAACCAGTGTTGAGTTTTAGAAAGTGCTTTTTCTACATCTATTGAGACGATAATGTTTTTTCTTTTTTATTTGGTCAAATGGTGAATTGCACCACTTTTTGATTATTAAACCAAATTTGTACTCATGAAATAAACCCACTTTGGTTATAATGAACGTGTTTATACACCCCTGGATCGGATTTGCATTTTCTTTGATTTTTGCATCTCTGTTTTTGAGTCATGTCTCTGGAAATGTTGTGCGCGTGGTGGGTGTTTGGATATGGTCAGATGAATAAACTCCTGAGTGTCCCTCGGCCAGACTCTGTGGGCACTGCTGTGAGGGCTTCATCTGGGTGTGGTTTCCTCATTCCCGCCCACTCTACACCAGCTTCTGCTCATCACTCTGCAAGGGGCACTGCAGGAAAGAGACCACTCAAATCTTAGGCCAAGCGAGATGTGCTCAGAGCCGGTGGAGTGCCCAAACGGGGTCCCAACCGCCCTGGGGGAATCCAACCCCAGCAGCCCAGGGGCATCCCGGAGCTGGCTCCCACTGCTCGCAACAGCTGATGCTTAGCACTTCAGGAATTGTGCAAGCTGGTTATTGATTAGACATTATTAAAAATTAAATCATATAAACTTGCAATTAAATAAGTTATATTAAAAACAAAGATAAGACATACTCAAAACTCATCACTTTTTAATTATTTTACTACCCTCTTTGCCTTTTCGGTCATTTCCATTTGTTACATCTATATGGCGGAAATACTGTATAATGGTTGGCTACTGATCATCTTTGCCCAACTCGGCATTTAGTGACATCATGTTAGAGCTTGAAATTGGCTGTGTTGGGAGTATTGACGATATGGAAAACACCAAACACTACAAATCAGGGCTTTTTATTTTCCCCGGAGAACTGGTTGTTAAACATTTGCAAGCACACTGCCATAGCGACATCTGCTCCCTACATCTCTTCCCACTTTAGCACCATCCGGCTTTCTCTCTATTTATCAGTTTACCTGTTTGTGTACCTTTCCTACAAGAACATAAGTTCCATGAGGGTGGAGATTTTTGTTTGTTTTCTTCATCTTAGTGTCCTTAGCACCAACAGCCATGTCTGGCACACAGCAGGCCCTCAAGAAATTTTTGTTGAATGAATGGATGGGAGTGTCTGCACACCCTCCCTGCCTAACTCCCGCAGGCACTGCATCATTTAGCCCCAAGGACTTGGCCCATTTGCAGCAACTCTGCCTCCCCCAGCCCCGTCTCCGAAGCCTTCATCCAGGACTTCCTTCTCTCCCTGACATCAACAGCCTTTCCCTTCATTTCTCCACCTCTGCTCTTCCTGCTTGCTAAGACCCCTCCACAGACCCTCCAGGAAGGCTGGACCTCATCATTCCTCCTTCAGCCTCACTGTGGCTCCTGCAACAGTGTTTTAAAAAGTCTAGTTCCAGACCCTGGACCTGCTGCTTCTTGTTACACAGTCGGATTATACTTCGGGAAGAATATAATTTTGACGGCAGCCTAAGGCTCCCTGGAGACGCTTCAGGTGGTTAGCATCTGATGTGCAGGTGGGAGAGGTATAGCGGTGGGGTTTGAAAGCAGCCCAACGCACACAATGGGAACAAATGAGCTTTTATCTATTTATACACTAAAGTTTTGGATCTTTGCGATTTTGTTTGAAAAAAGAATTTTGCAGATCTATAGGATAAAGTCTACTGAATACTCTCCTCTTGGAACATGTAGACCCACGGTCCTTCCTTCCCTGCCCTGCTCTGGAGGACCTCTGTGGACAGCACCAGCCAGGTTCCCTTGCCTGCTATGCTCCTGGGGCTTTCGGCCAATGGGAGGCCCTGACACAAGATGGGAGGAGGGACTAGAGACTGTCAGGGTGCTATGCCCCCGCTCCCGCCTTGCCAGGCTGTGGTTGGCACTGGCTGTGGTCCTCCATCCAAGACCATAGCTCCTGTCGGGTGGCTCTTCTGACAGCCCCAGTTCCCCTGTTTCCAGTTACCGCTCCCTTCTCTTAGCCCTCCAAACCTAGGGATGCTAACCATTTTCCCTTCCCACTGCTGCTGGCCCCCGGGCTTCACCCTCAGTTGTTGGTTTCCTGAGCCCTGCCCACACCTCTGTACATAGCCCCTTCATTAAACTCTCCTCAGCCTCCCTTTTGAGTGAGCTGGCTATTTCCTCCTGAACTCTCACCCATACCAAGCCCCTATTCTTGAGTGTGGCTTCCAAGGCCGTCATCCTTCATCATGGCACCCTTCCCCCATACAGCTTGTCCTCCGTGACCGTGGACTCGTCACCGTGCCGTCTCACACTCTAAGCCCTTTCTCACCTCCGTGCGTTGCTTCTGCTGTGCCATTTCTCCTCCAGGCTGTTGATGGTACCAGCACCAGGCACCTGATGCTGCATTCACCTGTCTGCGGGTCGGTCTCCCTGCTGGGGTGTGTGCGTGCTCTGGGGCAGCAGGGGCAAGATACCCCTTAGGCCTGACACAAAGCCTGGTACAGAGCCATGTGCTGACTCAAAGTGATGACTGAAAGGCAAGTCTCCTCCAAACGCCATCCCTGCCCGCAAATCATTAGCATATCATCTCTGTTGGGTGGAAAAATCCCCAGGCACAGGCTCAGGGACAGTGTTACTGAGGCCTCTGTGCTGCTTAGAAGGATAGGGAATAACTTGAATAGGAGGATTTGAGATAGGGAGACCTGGCTATAAGGATGCTTTGGGTCCCAGTATTTCTAAACCTGGCTTCCTTAGGCAAGATGCTGCTTTAGGCCAGAACTCTGGGTGGGCTGGGGAGCCCTTCTTTGGTCTCTGACGTCCGTTCTCACTAAGGTCACCCATGTCTCCATTGAGATCACTTACTTAAGCACCTCATCGAGCGGGACTCAACCCTGGCTGCCCATTAGGATTACCTGGAGAACTTTAACCACTGCCAGGGCCCGGCCCCACCCCCAGAGGTCCTGATTTAATTGGTCTGGGGAATGGCCTGGGCACTGGGACTTTTTACAAAGTTCCTCACGGGATCCTAATGTGCAGCCAGGCTTGTCTAATCATATCGTCCAGCTCATTAAAAGGAGGACCCAAGAATTCTTGTCCTTGTCCTTCAGGAGTTCTTATCCTTGCCCTTTAGGAGTTCACTGTCTAACCAGGGACACACACGTTATCTCTGGAGTCTGGGCGGAGGTCCTGGGTATCTGTGAGCTCCGTGGACGTCGTGGCTGAGGCTGTGAGATACTTCAAAGTCAAGTCCAGAACTAGCTGACTTCCCGCCTGAAGCCTCCTTTTGCTGGTGTGTGTGTGTATGTGTGTATTACCCACTGATGTACGTTATAGTAAGAGTCCATACTACTCAGCCATAAGAAATGACGAAATCCGGCCATTTGTGACAACGTGGATGGACCTTGAGGGTATTATGCTGAGTGAAATAAGTCAGAGGGAGAAAGTCCAATACCATATGATCCCACTCACAAGGAGAAGATAAAAACGACAAAAAAAAAATAAACACATAGCATTAGAGATTGGACTGGTGGTTACCATTGGAGAAGGGGGGAGGGGGGAGGGCAAAAGAGGTGATTAGGGTCACATGTGAGGGGATGCACTATAATTAGTGTTCGGGTGGTGAACATGATGTAATGTATACAGAATTTGAAATATGATGTACATCCGAAAAAATAAAAATTAAAAAAATAAAAACATAAAAACACAAAAAAACCAATAGTCCAGAGGCGAACTCAGAGCCTTGACCCAGACAGTTAACGCCCATGAGGGAGGTTGGCAGTGAGAGGTCCCGACGTGCCGTGGGAGGGGTGGACCTAGGGTAGATTACACAACAGAGGCCTCTTCTCCAGGGGCTGTCACTACCCAGCTTCGGCCAACATCACCATAAAGGAATGTGGGACTGGTCTTCATGCATCTCCCTATTTTTCAAGAGAAGTCAGTAATCTGGGTTTTCTGTTAAATTACTTGATGTTTCTGAGCTGAGCTCAATTTTAGTAAAACACACACACTAAGTGGGATGACAAGCATATCTGCAGAGGGGAATGGGACCCAGGCCCCCAGACCTAGAGGGAATAGCAGACCAATTCCTTGTGTTTGGGACTAAAAGTGGAGATTTCCAGTCTTTGCCAGGAACCTGAGGACCGTGGTCCCCTGTCCATTTGCCAAGGTGCGGACGCCCACCTGTTGAGAGTGTGTGGCTGGAGCGAGGTCGGGGAGTGGGCGCAGCTGTCCTGGCACCAACTGATCGCCAGGTAACTGTGTTACTTGCTACCTGCTACCGCTTTGGCTGTAACATCGCGAGGTGACGAAATTGTTGTTTCTTAGTGAAAGATGGCCCCCAAAGAAGCCAGCTGCTGGCATGAGTGACGAGAAGAGAAGCAAGGGAAAGAGATGGCTTTTATCCAGAAAGTGGGAATGTTAGATGGGTGAGCCACGGACTTAGCAGGGCTCAGAGCTGCGGGGACCGTGCCCACCATGTGCTCCATTCGTAGACAGTCAAAAACCGATGAATGGGTCTGTTTCAGCAAGTGCCTCCACCAGAAACGGGTCAAGGAGAGAGAGGCCAAACCCCCGAGAACACACCAAGGATGGGATGGGCTGGGTTATGATGGGCACTGCCCCGGGGAGTGGTCAGGAGGCTCCCAGGAGTCTGCAGGGAAAGGTTTTTGGAGGTGAGTGTGTGTGTGTGTGTGCATGTGGGGCCGGCACTAACACACAAGGAGCCCTGGAGATATGTCACATCCACCCAGGCATGTGGACTGCAGCTTGGGGCAGAATGGCAGTGCCGTGGCTTACTCAGCTCAGCTCAATGGGTCACAGAAGCTCGAGCTTCGAGAAGGGACAGCAGGAAGCTCCCCAACCCAGAGAGCACCCCCCGCCCGCTACTCCCTTTCACTTGTGTGGCTCCCTCTCCATTTTTCAGAACTCGGCATCTCCCCAGAGGCCTTCCTTGTTCACTCTCAGAAATGGGGTCTTCCGTGTCCCACTCTCTAGCCCCCACCCAGCTCATCTCTTCCCTCTATGTGTCATCAGTCTCTCCCTATGAATGTAGGCTCCAACAGGGCAGGGCCACAGCCCCTCCTTCTTGTCCCCGGGGGTCAGTGCTGGGGGCACACAAATGCCGAACACCTGCATCCAAGCTGGCTGCTGGTGCTGAAACTGGGACCCTAGGAATTGGGCGAGGCAGGGCCCTCATCCACTGGTCCAGCCCCCACAGTGTGTAGGAGGAAGTGACTTACCCAAGGTCACAGCATATAAGTGACAAAGCTAAGAGTCAAACCTAGGCCTCTCGACCCCAAAGCCTGAGGCCGCACCTCTGCAGGAAGCCAAACGGCAGAACCCTGCCTGAGGCTGAGACCAGCCTCCAGCCCCAGGGTCAGGGCAGGGGGGACCCTGCCCCTGTCTGCTTCCTCAGTCTGTCCTCAGAAAGGTTGTCTTCCCTTAAGAAGCAGGTGTAGAGAGCACCTCTTCCTCCAGGAAGCCTTCCCTGCAGGCCCCTTTGTGAGCTTCCTCTCTTTTTATTAGGCTGCCCTGTAAAGGCCTCCCCTGGGGATGGGACACGTCTACCCGAGCTCTGGGCCCTGGGAGGCTGGCACAGCACATGTTGGTGGCCTGTGTTGCTGAGGGAATGTGGGCAGTCCTGACCCAGACACAGCCTGAACTGGCTCCTGACCAGTTTCCAGCTCTGAGCCTGGCTAAGCCACTCAGCAATTTCACTGCTCCTTGGTGACAACGTGCCCTTCCAAAGCAACATCCAGCCCCACCTTTGGGTCCACTTTGAAAGTGTTGTCCCATAGGGTTTACCTTCCCTGACCCTGTGCCCCCCGCAGAGCTACCCCGTGGACACGATGGCTCTGGCGTTAGGAAATGACCTGTTTGTCTGCCGTCACGGCTGGCCTTGCATGGACCCAGGACGTGGGCACATCTGCTCTTCCAGGGCAGGCCTTTGTAAAGTAACTAGAGTGTAGGCTCAAGCGGGGACAAGATAGAAGAGACGAGAAGCACCTGGAGAGGTCTGGGGACGGACTGGGCAGGTGGATGGAAGAAGCCAGTCCCGCCCCTCCCCAAAGAGCATTTAACACACAGCTGAAGGACTGAACGACAAACTTTATTAGAAACGCTCCTCATTCACAGTCAAATTCACATTAATGTCGGGGACGGCAGTGCCGTCTGGGACTCCGGGATCCCACTGCTGTGACAATTTCCAGTTAAAAATGTGTCTGGGCAAAGAGCGATGGAAACAGGAGAGAGAAGCCCAGCGGTGGCGGCGGCAGCAGCAGCAGCAGCATCGTCCGTGAGAGGACAGGCTCGGAGTGGGCAGCGAAGGCACCTGCCACATCCGCCCTTGCAGTTACAAGGCTGCCCCAAGGCCCCAAGCTGATAAATAAACAGCACACCACACACACGTGAAACAGAAACAAACTCGCACAGTCTCCTAAAGTGAAAAAATAACTCGCTCAAATAAAGCTTTGCGGCAGCCAGGCTGCCTTCTGAATGGATGGTCACCGGAGACCGTCAGCACCCCGGAGGGCTCCCCAGCCCCAGGACATCACCCGCTTGGGCGTCACAATGCCCCCAGTTCCCCTCATAGCACCTTTGGACTAAGTACTGCCCTCACCACACTCCTCTTTTAAAATGCAACGCTGCTGAAAATAACAACAATAAAGGATCTACTCCGTCCCTGGGTGAACTAATCAGACTCAGCTTCCCTGAATAGAGGTGCCTGGGGCATCCAGAGAACCCGGGGGGGGGGGGGGGGGGGGGAAGGGAGGTAAACGGCGTCCACAGAGGCGAGCCGGGAGGCTCTCACTCGGCTTCGGCCACTTGCCTGCTCTGCAGCTGGGCATCCCCGGGCAACAGTCTTCCGAAGGGGCACAAAGTCCTAACGTGCCCCGACAAGCCCGCCGCCCTGGCAAGGGGTGGGCCCAGAGCCCCGGCCAGCAGGCGCGCTCCCCCTCATTATTCAGAGGCAGTCTCCTCCCGAGCGGGCCCGTCCCCGGGAGAGGCTCCGCCCCATGTCTGATTCTTCCTCGGGGCGAGGAGGCGGGCTCTCCGATCGAGGCGCGGCCGCAGGGTCGCTGTGGCCCCGGCGGGCCAGGCGCCAGGCTCCCCGTGGCTTCCCAGGGGGTGTCCGACGTGCGGGCTGCGCCCAAGGCAGCCAATACTGTTGGCAACAGCCGTTTCGTGTTCCAAGCGGGGAACCGCGCGTCCCGGGCGCCGGAGGCCCCTCCCGCCGCCGCGTGCGCCCGGGGCCGCCAGCGCCGCCCGGCCCGCTCACTGGTACTGCAGGTAGTTTTTGAGCGACTGAGGCAGGGGCAGCGCGCCGATGTCGCCGAGGCGCGGGCGGCCGAGCGCCGAGCGGATGCATCTCCGGCACAGGTCCATCAGCGGCAGCGGCTCGGCTGCAACGACAGGGCAGGGTTAGAGGCCGCGCGCCGCCCGCCGCCGCCGCCCGCCGCCCTCCGGGCCCGCTCCTCCTCCCGGAAGCCTGCTCTGGTTACACCCGCTGAGGAAAGCCTGCAGCAGTGTTTTTCAAACTGTGGGATGCAAACCGATCAGACTGAAGAATTGTGGGAGCAATCCATCGCGTGGCGACCAGCAATCAAAAAACAAAAAGAAGGAAAGAAAAGAAAGAGAAATGGAGAGCAGTGCCATAGCAAGGATAAATACTGTCCCATGAAAGCTCTATGCGATGCAGGTGTCAGCGGGTCTCAGGGTAAGAAACCCTTCTCGCCGCAGGCCGTGATCAAAACGGGCCGCTGACCGCGGGCGCACCTGCGGGGCTTCCTCTCTGATACGGGCTAGGTCCGGGGAGGCGTCTGAAACCCCTCCGGACCCTCGGACTTCTCCTATAGCCTCTCCTGATGGTCAGCAGATGCACTTTTCCCCAATACCCAGTTCTGGAAAAATCCATGGATTAATATCCATAAACCATGGAACCCCTGGACATAGGATTGAGTTTAAGTAGGTTTATCCCAGGCATACTCATTAAGCTCTTCTTCTCTTCCAGGCCCTCTGATTGGCCCCGGAGATACAGACATCTAAGCCAAGGCCAGAGGCAGCCCTGGAAGTGGAGGAAGGCTCATGGTCAGGGAGTTTAAACAGGCGACAACTGTAATAGAGGGTAATAGATGCACTAATTCCTAACCGCACAGGGACAGAAACCGGGGAGTTCCTGCATGGAAGAGTTGTTTGAAAGCTTCAAAGAGAGGATACCTGATGGGGGTTTTGAAGGGTGCATAGGAGTGTAATGTGATGTGAGGTTGGGGAGGGTGTTCTAGGCAGAGAGAACAGACAGAGGCATAAAACAGGACAGGCTGGGAGGTCTGGAGGAGAGGAATGGTGACGGACAGCTGGATCGGGAATGAAGTGACGCTGGTCACGTGTTGTCTCGTATGGCTTGTACAGGCCTATTTTCCCAAGCCTGCAGGAACGTGCTAGAGGCCTGAAGCTGCATCTTAACACTTTTTTGAGACCTGAACAAGTGATGTTTTACAGGTATACATAATGTGCTAAGATACAATGAAACCCTACGTGGTAGACCCGAACACACGAGTTGTGATAGGGATGCTCTCCAGGGGATGGGAAGCTGGGCAGGAGCGCTTCCCAGGGATTGTCACGGACTACAGCTGCAGTTCCTAAGGAGAGCCGTCAGGATGAAGCAGGGCTCGCCCGGCCGGCGCTGTGGGAGCCACGCACAGGAGCGTACCCAGCTCCCCCTCACGTGAGGCGGGACCACAGGGGCTAATCTGCATGGAGCGTCAGTGGTTGCAAACACTTGCACCTGCGTAGCCTCCTGTGCGCCTCACACGACCCTCTCGGCTGGCCAGTGAGGCCTGGCATCCCCTCTTTTCCAGGCCTGAAAGACGGATCACTCACCCCAGTCACATGGTCACACGGTCACCATGCCTGGGCAAACACTTGATACCCCCGAGGCGTCCCCATCTCTCCCCTAGCGACACCCCTGCACGCAGATGTCCTGCGCCCTGTCCACAGCTGGGTCCGCTCCCAGCTTTGCATGCCCCCAAATCATGCCTCTGGGAACCCCGTGCCCTCCCCCCACCAATCCTCCCATCTTCCACGTCTTGCTGGCAGCTGACCTCCCCCTGCAAGTTTCCGTGCTCTCCTTCTAGTTCCTGTAGCACCAGCGCTGCCTGTGCCACCGCACAGTGGGGAGAAAGAGAACCAAGAGTGCTTGTTAAATGAGCAGCTGCTGCTTACCTACCAGGCAACGTGAGGAACGCAGCATAAGTGTAGCTGCTCGTCACTAAGGCTTATTAGGGGGCCAGGTGCTGTGCCAAGCTCTTTATTTGTTGCAACTCACATGCACGTGTGTATCAAATTCATACCACAGCAACCCCTCGGGGTCGGAACTATTATTATTATCCCCATTTTAAGGAGAAGGAAATGGAAATACAGAGAGGGTAAGTCACTTGCCCAAGGACACACACACAGCTGGCAAGTGGCAAAGTTGGGAGTTGAACCCAGGCAGCTGGAAGCTGTCTTAAATCTTAACCACATTATTGAGCATCTGTTCTGTCCTCTTTGCTATGCTAGGTTTATCTCATTTAGATGTGACTGTGCCTACTTTGGAGGAAAGGAAACTGAGGCTCAGAGAGGTAGAGGCTTATCCAGAATCACACAGCCCCAAAGCCTACATTTAGAGCTGCATGCTGCCTCCCTGAAGCACTGTGCATTGATAGAGGGTTGCTTTAAGGTGAGCAGTGAAGGAGAGGGTCCCATCTCCCAGGCTCAGTGCCGAACGTGACACAGGCCACAGGCTCTCACTCTGGCTCCCCCACCCCTTCCCAGCTCACCCCGCCTGCCTCTCCCACCGGGAGGTCTGCACCCACCTCAGTGGCTGCCCTGCAACCAAGATGCCCTCTGGGCTCTCACACCCACCCATTCCAGTGCAGACCTCCCCAGCCACATTCCCATTCTCTTTTTATTTAAAAAATTTTTTTTGCTGAAGAAGATTCGCCCTGAGCTAACATCTGCTGCCAATCTTCCTATTATTTTTGTATGTGAGTCACTGCCACAGGTTGGCCACAGATGAATGGTGTAAGTCCACGTCCAGGAACCGAACCTGGACCACCAAAGTGGAGTGTGCTGAACTAAACCACTCGGCCGCCAGGGCTGGCCCTCACATTCCCATTCTCATGGTCCTTGGGGCCTGTCACCCTGCCTCCTCTGCACAGCCCCTCCCAGGCTCTCCAGGAATTTGGAGTCCCTGATTGTGAGCTCCAGCTCTGCCAATTGCACGTTTGTGCCTCTGGGAAGGGACCTCTGCGCCCTCGTTTCCTCATCTGTAAAGCAGAGCATTAGTTCCCAGGCTCACAGAGAGGATGAAAGGATATGGCAGGTGCCAGGGCCTCAGCCAGGGCACCGTATGCAGCAGGAGCTCAGGAAATGCTGGTCCCCACTCATGTCGTATTGGCTGCACCTGGGGCACCATGCACCCTGGGCGCACTCACTGAGTGCCACCCTGACCAGACGTGCTCCCTTCCTCCACTCAGACAAACGTGGAGAGGATTTTCAACTTCATTCATTTAACAATGAATGCTTACAAGGGGACTGTGGACTTCTTAAAGGACATGGCCCTGACTCATCTGTCTTAGGCCCCCCAGCCCCCAGCCCGGGCCTATCACAGAGGGATGGCCCAGAAATGGTCTGCTAAGTAAATGATCAACTTGCTGCTTCAGGCATGTCTTCCATAGCTGTTTTTTGTTTTGTTTTGTTTTGCTTTGTTTTTGCTGAGGAAGATTCACCCTAAGCTAACATCTGTTGCCAATCTTCCTCTTTTTTTGCTTGAGGAAGATTAGCCCTGAGCTAACATCTGTGCCAATCTTCCTCTAATTTGTATGTGGGTCGCCACCATGGCATGGCTGATAGGCAGTGTAGGTCCATGCCCAGGGTCCAAACCTGCAAACCTGGGCCACCAAAGTGGAGCACGCAGAACTTAACCACTAGGCAGTGGGGCCAGCCCCTTCCATAGCTGTCTTAAGCTATTGAAAGGAACTGCTCTTACCTGGCGGCGTTTCTGCCTTAGCTTCCCGCTCTCCTGTAAGCCCCCTGAGAACAGGGCAGGTTCTAACTGACCAGTGGCTTGTGGTGGGGGTTAAATGAGTTAGGAGGGGGAAAGCGTTTAGCATGTGACCAGCACAGACTAGGTGCTCCATATGTACCGTTCTAGCGCTCTCCTCCCATCCAGACATTTGTCTGGTGGGCCTTTGTGAGGACATGCTTGGGGAGGGCCAGTAACAAGGTCAGCTCCAGCTGGGGGCCGGGGGCCGGCAGCTCCTTCTCCGAGTGAGGCAAGAGAGGCCTGCATTTCGCATCAGGAGAGTTTGAGCTGTTCATGTCTGATCACCATGCCAGAGCTTAAGAGCTTTCTCAATCCCTGTAAAGCTCTGTGCACAGACCACGTCCTCAATGCCCACGGTGTGGAGGCTTGTCAGCACCTCAGTCCCCTGTGTGTCCCCGCCTGGTTAGGGCTGACGGGAAGGGCAGAGCCCTGTTCACCCTCATTACTCTGCAGTCACTGAAGTCAGTCCAGAGCCCAGACTCCAAAGGAAGCGAGAAAGGGGGGATGGAATTTGGAACATGGCTTCAGCTCTAAATGTGGAATATAACTCATCCTTCCTCATTTTTGAGGGAACCTCACACTGACGCCTGCGCAGCAAGCCTGAGTGTGCAGAGAAAGCCGGGGTCGCAGCTGAAGAGCTTCCAGAGCCCTGAGGACGCCGGGCAGTGGCTGTGCCACCCTCCGACTCCTGTTTCTCACTCGCGTTGGCTGTGGAACCCTTCTGAGAACTGCCAAACATCGAGGCTTAGAAATGATCCCCCAGGTGGGAAGAGAAACAGAATCTTTCAGCATGGGAGCCATTCTCAGAAATATTTTCCGACTAAAGATACAATTAAAAAGGAATCATTGTTTGCAAAAGCGAATATCCAAATGGCCAAAAAATATACAAAAATGTGCTCAACTTCATGAATCATCAGAGAAGTGCAGATCACCACCACTGTGTGACTGTGCCACATGCCACCCAGAACAGCTAAAATGAAAACAGACAACAGCAAGCGCTGGTGAGGATGTGGAGCAACGGGAACTCTCTAATGCTGCGGGTGGGCGGGGAAAATGGCACAGGCACTCTGGAGAACTGAGAGCGACTCCTAAAGCTGAACCCGTGGCCTGCAGTTTTATTCCTGGTGCACGCATGTACACGAGCGCTCACAGAAGCGTCATTTGTAACTGCACCAAACTGGAAACAATTCTACTGTCCCTCAACAGTGGACTGTACACGTAATTGTGCATCTTCACATAGTGGCTCAGCCACCTGCATGAGGCAACCACAATCACAGCACAAAGATGGGTGAACCACTCAAACATAATTTTGAGTGAAAGAAAAGTACATTTTGTGTGACTTCATCTGTATAGAGTTCAAAAGCAGGATGACAAAGTTTGGGGGGGGGGGGGTTGGGGGGGGCGGGGGTTGGGGGGGGCGGGGGGTGTTGTTCTGCTCCTTTATCTGAGTCCTGCTATACCAGTGCATTCAGTTGGTAAAAGCCATCAAGCTTAATCACTGAGGTTGGCACACTTTCTGCATATATGTTATACTTCAAAAACAAGTTTACACAATAGGTCACTGACTGAGTTAGGAGCGCCTCGGACCCTGGTGGTGGGTGTGGATACAACACAAGCTGGGCATCTTCCCGCCTGCACCAACCAGGCCAAGTCAGGGAAGGGGATGGCTTGGATCCAAGCTCCTGCTCCCCTACCAGTGGGCCAGACAGCTGGCTCACCTTCTCGGAGCCACTTTCTTCTCATCTGTAAACGGGGACAGCAACACCTCCACCCACACGTTGTGATGATATGACACAACATGCCCCTTGCCTTAAAGGTGTTCTGTCTATAGTATGTCTTATTTCAGGCCATCAGCCCAAGAGGTACCTTTAAATACAGTGATAATCTGGGGCCGGCCTGGCGGTGCAGTGGTTAAATGCACGTTCCGCTTCTCGGTGGCCCGGTGTTCACTGGTTGAGATCCCTGGTGCGGACCTATGCACCGCTTGTCAAGCCATGCTGTGGCAGGCGTCTCACATATAAAGTAGAGGAAGATGGGCACGGATGTTAGCTCAGGGCCAGTCTTCCTCAGCAAAAAGAGGAGGATTGCTGGCAGATGTTAGCTCAGGGCTAATCTTCCTCAAAAAAAATAGTGATAATTTACTCGCGGTTCTGAAAATGCCTCAGTGCATCATCCTAATTGACAAGAATGCTCTGCTGTTGATGAAGATTTACTGGAGCCAGGGCTGCATGTCTGGTTCTGGGCTAAAATATCACAAGGCAATCATTTCCAAAGTTCTCCAGTGACCTGAATTTCCATAATTCACCACTCACCCCCCACACGACCCCAAGTCAGCCACAGAACTGCCCAGGGCTTCTGTTTTGCTGGCAGCTCAATGGGCGAGTTAGCTCATCTGGTCAGGAGGGTCTACGTCTCTGATGGAAATGGCGGACATCTTGGCCCAGGGATTGGGGTCTGACCTGCTTCCCAGGCCCCGTGAGGAGATGGCAAGACATGAGTCCCCACTGTCCCCACTGCTGATTTGTACTTTGAAAAAAGATGAGTGTTTTCAGGTTAAGAGGTGAAATTCTTTTGCAACGGTTTCAGACAATAGTGAGCAGATGGGGAAGGTTAGAGTGACAGCCCTGAAATCTGAACTTAAGGAGACCTGGGCACCATTTGTTTGTTTCCAGGAAAAGAAAGGAGAAGACACATACACAGGCAAGCACACACACACGCTGTGTGTCAGACACTGTGCTAACCACCTATCCACTGACTGTGGTGTCCGAAGGCTCAGAGGACTACCTGCTTGCCTCTGGGCCTCCCCTCATGCTGCTCCTTCAGCTAAAACACCCTTCCCTATACTGCCTGCCAGAAGCCGGCTTCCTCTTTCAGGACCCAAATCAAGAGTGGCCTCCTCCCCAGTGAGCTGGCTTCTCTGTCCTGTGGGTCTGCACCTGTCAGGTGTCAATCCACGTAGTTACACCAATGGACAAATGTGTCATTACCCGCTCACTTCTAAAATACGGCATCCTAGTACCAACTGGCCCTGTCGTGGCCGACAGAGCCCTCAGCTCACTTTTAGAAAGCATGTGGAATCTGGAGTTTTCCTTAGCAATTTTCACTGTTTCCCCAGCAAAAAGGGTTCTGACTACCCGGGACACAAGCAGCACCTTCAGATGAACTCTGTGCCAACAAGCGTCCTCGGCCCAGGAGGTCCCCACAGCCCCAGCGGGGCCCTCATTTTCCCTGGGCTAGAGAGCGCCCCAAGTCACTTCCCATGCACAGAGGAGTGCTGCACAGCAAGCGGCCTAAATAACGCGTGCCCTTCCCAGGCAACGCTGCCGAGCGAGGATGTGGGAACCCTCTGATGGGAGGACCCCCAACAGGGAGTTCTGGCTAGAAAATGCCACCTGATTGTGGGGCTGTGCTCAAGGGGCAGCCTGCACCCACACGCTTGGACCCCTCCACCCAGCATCCCCCTGAAATGACAGAAGATATGTGCACGTGTGTGTGTGTGTGTGTGTGTGTGTGTGTGTGTGTAACAGCCCTGACACCAGTGCTGGAAAGCAGGAAAGGCAGTCAGCAGTGTAGACATTCGGGGAGATTCCAGGAAGACGGAAAGCAGGTGGACAGGAGGGTGGGGAATCAAGCAGAGAACCGGCAGCCCCACGTGCCAGGGGACACCTGGCTCTCAGCAAAGGAGCCCAGAGGAGCCGCGAGCTCCAGCAAGGAAGGGCAGACCAGGCACGGAGCCAACAGCGGGGTAATCCCCTACAGAACTCTAAGCCCGGTCTCTGGGGCGGCTGTGCTCCCCGCTCTGCCCCAGCTGAACCTGAGCCTGCTCTCTGAAGGGGCGGGCAGCCTTGGGGGGGCTCCTGGTCAGCATCGAGGTCCAACAGAGAGGCCCAATGGAGCACAAGCGAGCCCTTCTCCACAGCAAAGCTGGCGACGGGGGATGGTGGGAACCAGAAGACACTTCCACCTAGATGAAGTGCTCAAGGGCCTGGCCGGCCCACCAGCTCCCTGACCTAGTACCAGACAGGAAGGTGTGTCCGGCAAAATATTCTCACCCCAAGACTCTGCGGTGCTCCCCGGCAGAGGGGAGCCACTCTGCTGCAGAGCAAACAGCAGCTACATTTTCGATGTGTCTAAAAGAAGAGCCTCTACCCACTGAGTCTGAAAGTTACTCAAGGAGGTGCTCCAGCAAGATGAAAAAGGAATCCAAGAAACAGGATCGCAGAGTTTCCAGGAAAAGAGGGGAGGAAATGGAACACAGAGGAGCAGGAAGGTAGAATGAACAATATGAAGACCCATTAGATCTTGGTGCTGGGAAGAGCCTCTCTCCAAGGGATGTCGTTTCTCTAAAGTGCATCCCCCATACCACTCTGTGCCTCCTTCCCTCTGCCCCCAGCCCCCTGCCTTCCCCACCACCCAAATCTCCCATTGTGCCCTCTGGAACCGCTGCTCCCCACACAGAAAACTGCACCCCCGACTTCTCTGAGAGCTCCTTCTACCCCCGCCTTACAGGAAGCGAGCATCCTCTCCAGGACACCACTGCCCCTCAGCCTTCTCTGGGGCTGTGTGCTCTCAGGGCCAGGGGGGCGGCCAGGGCTCCTTGCTCCCTTTTGCCACATGCAAAGCTCTGCCCCTCCATCTGCTGGCGAGAAGTTCCAGCTCCTCTGTGGCTCACACCACTCGGTCTGGTCCTCTCTGGGTCCTTGCTGCTGTCATCTACTGACCTCTGGCCCCTCATGTGTCAGGGGCCTGGCCTGGGTCCCAGGTCCCTCACTGCCCACTCCTGATGATGGAACCCCGCACAGGCACATCCCTCATCCCTCAGGTTCCTGGTTCTTGACTGCCTCATCCACAGGGACCCTCTCCTCCACCTAGCTACCCTCTCACTGGGCCACACCATGGACCTGAGCCTCACCCCTAAATGCCCCTTCCTGTACCCCGGTCTCTGACCACTGGATCAGCCAGCCCCACTGTGACCATTATTTCCCCTCGTGGAAACCTCTAGGCCACAGAGCCCTCTCAACACCTCACTATTCCCAGGGACAAAGGGTACGGGGGCAGGCAGGATGGGGTGGCTGGTAAGCAGGGGGCGCAGGGCTAGCAGTAGAGAATGGACTGGGAACAAGAAGCATCTCGAGTTCGTCTATCTCTGCTCAGTTCCATTTCAGGGCCTCCCTCCTGACCTGCCACACAGCTGAGTAGGAAGTGGCTGAGCAGCTGGCAGCCCTGGGCTCTGGCCGGCCTCGGCCACCAGCTGGCAGAGTGGCCTCGCCTTCCTCCTTGGGGCCTCAGTCTCTATCAGTGTGACAAGTCACTTGGCAAGAAGGCTCAGGGTCCTTTCCACCAGCTGACACACTTAGTGGAACAGAAATCACATGTCATCCTGGCAGTGGAAGCACTTCGACTGGACCCAATCAAATTAGGCTTAAATGCACACGAAAAAGCAAATGGCAAGGCCAGTGATGCTGGGAGATAAATGTTAGATGAGCCTTGGAGACCCAGGGCCGTGGCTCCCAAGCTGCTGGCACAGGCCAGGTGGGCTTCCTGGGGGAGTGGTGCTGAGCCAGGCCCAGGGGGCTGACTGGCTATAGCCTGCTGTTACTTCTTAGGCAGGGCTGGCTGCTCAAAGGCCACGCTCAACTTGACCAACTGAGGCTCCTTTTAGCCACAGGTTCACATTAGCAGTGTCAAAGGAACACGCAATCTGGTGACCTGAATCCCTCATCCGAGGGCCTTCCGTCCCCGGGCACCCTGTGCCACACTAGCCAAGATCTCAGCGGGCTGGAGCTCCTGTCCGCTCACTTTGCAGCCATGCTCCGGCCATGCTGAAGCCAGCTGGGGTCAGCTGTTGCTCTCTCCCAGCTGTGAGGAAGAATGAATGGCTCCAGGCAGGTGGCAGGGACTCAGGCCTCCTGGGGGCCTTGTGGCCTCGGCCCCTGTAGGGTCTTCTCAACCCCTAGGCAGATGCGGGCGGGAGGACCCTCTGTGTCTGGGTTGGGAAGGAGCGCGGAGATGGAAGAAGGTCTGTCCTGCCACTTGCCCAGCCTGGGAGCCTGGCTGGGGCTGGGGGTGCTGTCCTGGAGAAGATCCTAGCTCAGCCCCCACCCTAGCTCAAGGCCAAGGCCAGGCTCTTTCAGCAGCTTGAAACTTCTCTGAACAATGTAAGAAGTCTTCACCAGCCCATTCTGCAGATGGGAAATCAAGGCATGAAGAACATCACTGCTTTAACTAAAGGCTTCTCAAGAAGAGTTCGGAGCGATACCAGAGTTCTAATGTCATTTTGTAGACTTTGAGGATAAAGTCTTATCCAACTGGTGCTCGTCACACATGCGTGTATCCATCAAACTTCTACTTACATACTTGCTTCGCAGGACCTGAGCAGGGAGCAGGGCACTGAGAGCCTCACGGGGCTACAGCCAGGACAGGGCGACCTCAGTAAATGGTGGCAGCCAGAGGGGTCTGTGCTTAAGAGAAGGAATTGTAGGCGGAGCTGTGAGAGACAGGAAGAGGGGCTCCCAGCCCAGCCTGGGGGCGTCCAGGACGGCTTCCTGGAGGAGGCTGCAGCTAAGAGGAGTCTGAGAGGATGAATAAGAGTTAGCTCTACTGCCGGGTGACAAGAATGTTTATTGGCTCTGAAGGCATCTCTCCAAGATGTAGTCACAGAAATCTCTTTGGCGCAACATTGGGAAAAGTTCATAGTTTTCTCAGATGACACTTTGAGGAAACACTAATCAATTGTTGGAGAAAATCTAGTCTGTTAAAAAAAGAAAGTCAGTGTCCTCACCTCACGGGGAACAGAGGCATACCCTACAGATCTCAGCCAAGAGCCCGTGTGGGCGCCCGGGAGTGTCCGGGGGGATGAACCCCTCAGTGGACGTCCTGTGCACCACCTGTCATGGACATCGCTCTTCAAGCGAAAACATTTCTGAAGAGGCCCAGATCCGCTTCCATCTTCCTATCCCTGAATTCTGACCCGAATCATCAATATTGGTATTCCTGAAGGCTGAGACACTTTTATTTTAGAGGAGAAACGAAAATGACTCTGCACACCTCAATTCAACGTGCACTTAGGGCCTCCTCTTACCTGAGTTAGGGACGTTGTCGGCCTCCACCCCGGCTCCAGTCTGGGACCCTAGTGAGCTAAAGTGTGGTCGGTGGACCAGCAGCTTCTGCTTGGCCTGGGAGCCTGCTGGAAATGCAGGATCTTGGGCTCCACCAGATCGACTGCCTCAGAACCAGCATTTTAATGAGATCCCCAGTGGTTCTGGTACGTGGTCTACAGACCTACTCCCTGGGGATGCCCCACAGATGCCCTAACACCCTGCAGTGAAACCAAGCACCTCCCGTTCCTCATTGCTGTGCGCCTCCCATGGGATCCTTGTCCCAGGGGCCATGTCCCAGGCTCCCAGGCCTGGACCTTCAGACACGCTCACTGTGCCCCCTCCCCTGCCCTCCAAGTCCCCCAACCCCAGGCCCTTCCATGTCCACCTTCCAAACAGCTCTGTTCCATCCTGGCGCTCCATCTTCATGACCAGCCCTCTGCTCACTTCCTGACTCCTCCAGGAGAGGCAGCCGCCCAAGGCTCATCCAGCAGAGGTCACACCTCCCACGCGCAGCATCCCCTCCCCTCTCATCACTATGGTGACTGACTGAGGAGTCTGTGGAACAACCCCCGTTGGAAATAACCCCTCATTGTCGTCAGACATCGTCTAACTTTCAGTTCAGGAAATGCGGCTCCCTGCCTGCGGTGAATCCCGGCCGACGCCAAGTGCTCCAGCATCGCTCCCTGTGGCTGGCGTTGTTGTCGCCCCTGTAGACTGTGGGCTCGCACAGACAGGGACGGGCTTTTGTTCTTGCTGCCTATGCCTTACGGCTCTGCTTTGGACACCATGGGTGCTCGGTTGGTGGGAAGGAGCTGACCGGGGTCCAGGAGAGGGGAGGCAGCTGCAACGAGCCTTCGTCTCTGTAAAGGAAACTACGGCCCCGCTCTTCTGGCTCTTCTGGCTCTTCTGGCTCTTCTGGTGCAGGGAATGAAAAAAAAGTCGCCCTTTCATACTGCCCTCAGTCAGCTAAAGAACCCCCGGCAAGGTGCCCGCAGGCAGACAGAATTAATAACACCCTGTGCCAGTTCCTCGGTCTAGTGGAGGATGCTCCTGACTCAGCTGAAAAGTTTCCCAGAAAATCTGACTGTTTTCAGTTTGGAGGCTGCCCCGGAGCTGCACGATGGCTGGACACCCTGGCCTGGGACCAGGACGGGCCCTGGTCATGCGGTGAGAGCCTCGGGGATGGGGAGGCCTCTGGCTGGCATGCACCCTGCATCACAGACCATCCCGACGTCCTTAGGAGTTTTCTCTGCCACTGCAGCCATGGGAGCAACCTGGCTGCCCCCACAGACACTGAAGGAACCACGTCCATCATGGGGAGAGCGGGGAGGGGAGCAGAACAAGCACAGTCCTTCGGAGACAGTTGGTGCTCATCCCATCCAAGGCAGGGTGGGGACCCGCAGGGTGGGACCCCCATTCCTTGTGGTGTGTCCACTTCTAAAGAAGAATACGGAGTGTGGGGGAGCAGGACTTGCCTACTTACTCAAAGCCATAGCAATGAACAGTGTGGTATTGACACAGGAACAGACAAGCTAGAAAGTTTGAGAACTAAAACTAAACAAGGCATTGTTTCGACACACATCTATATGTAAAAATCTATAGAGAACAATAAACACAAAATTCAGAGGCGTAGGTGTCTCAAGGCAGAGGGATGGGGGTTGGCAAGGATGGACAAGGCAGGGGCACAAAGATACCCAACTGTCAACGTTCTAGTCCTTGGGTTGGATGATGGATTCATGATGGCATTAAATTATACAGGAGTAAATATATGAATAAGCAAATTAGAATGAAAGAGGGCTATGCATGGGACCAATGATGACAGTGTACTACAACTAAGGGTTACCTTTAATCCAATTCTGTGTTTCAGAGGTTCAGTTAAAAAATAAAAAAGAGAAAGAGAACAAAAGTGAACAAGAAAAGTTTCAAGTTGGCCTCAAACAAGAGCTTGGCCAGAAGATGAATTACAGGGAAATTCTAGTTAATGAGTAATAATGGAGTCACTCTTGCCTGTGAGAACTTGGGGGATGGCATCGCTGAGGAGGAGAGGCGGCCCAGGCCTGGAATGAGAAGGCACAGAGTGAGTTCTGGCCTTTTATTTTTTTGGTGAGGAATTGTCCCTGAGCTAACATCTGTGCCAATCTTCCTCTATTTTGTATGTGGGACGCTGCCTCAGCATGGCTTGATGAGTGGTGTGTAGGTCCACACCAGGGATCCGAACCTGTGAACCCTGAGCCGCCAAAGTGGAGCATGCGACCATAACCACTCGGCCACCAGGCTGGCTGCTAGTGAGTTCTGGTCTTACAGGGCAGGCCGCTCCTCTGTGGAATGGGGACAGTGCCTGCCTCACAGGGCTGAGTAGGGATGATGAATCAAGGGGCTGCAGAAAGGTACCCAGCTCAGGCCCTGGCATATGTGGGTGATCATCAAATGATAGCCATTATTGTTCCAGAGCAGTTACTCCTTTAGGACAAGGTGAGAGAAAGAGGTGGCAGATGTGGAGAGCTGAGGACTGGAGGCCCGTGGAGGACGATACCCACAGGTCATTCCAACCAGGTTCTGCACGGGACAGAGCAGCTTGAGCGTCAGGGAGCCAGGGTCCGAACCCAGCTCTGTGGGACCCCAGACTCCAGTCTATCCATCTGCCTCTTCTATTTGGGGGATGTTCCTGCCAATCTTTTCATCAGAAGCAGAAGCATGAGGAAACCCATGAGTGCTGATATATTTTCAAAGTCTACCTTGATGTTCTTCCTGGGCTCTTTGACTGGATTTTGGGCAATAAGAATAGTATTAATGGGACTAGTCACACACAGCAAGGCTTCACATGGCACTTCCTATGTCACGAGACGTTCTGATCACTTACAGGTCTTCCTGTACTTACTCTCCTATGATCCAACGAGGTAGCTACTGTTATGAATGTCCATTTACAGACTGAGGAAACTGAGGCACAGTAACTCACTTAAAGCTACAGTTAAGTGGTGAAAATGGGATGGGAACTCGGGCAGTATGTTTGGGATGCACTCTGTTTCCAAACTCTCCAGGGGAGGTGGCGTGACACTCACTGCAAAGGACCCCCAGCCCTACTGACTCTGTCACTCAGTCTCAGTGCCCCCACGCCCCTGACCCCAGCCCTGCTCTGGGTGGTGGCGCTGGCTTGTTCCCTGTGCATTAGAGATCCCTGAATGGATGGAGGTGGGCCCCTCACCCGACAGAGCCCAGGCAGGTAAGCGTGGGGTGGCTCAGATGAAGGACTCTACCCAGTAGGGGACAGTTAGTGATATGGCGGTCCACCTGGTCTGGGATTTGGCCTGAAGACTCTGGAGGGAAGAAGGAAGCCAACACCGACTGCATTAGGGGGTCTTCTCCCCTCCAGGCCCAACCTCCAGAACCCCCACGCCCCCTGCAGCAGCCCCGGGCTGTCTCCTTGCACCCACTGGGGCTGACCGGCACAGCTGACTGCTGTTTTCTAGCAAACAGCCAAGGTCAGGCCAACTTCCTCCCACTTGGGAAATGTCATCACTTTAGCCTCTTGCTAAACAGCACAAGCCACAGGGGTTGACTACGAAGGCCTTCTAACGGATTTATCGTGTTTACCTGACCTTTCCAAGTGTGAGCTCAGAAACCGGCCCAGAGGAGGACAGTGGAAGCTTGTTTTTCTTAAATTAAGCAAAACTGATGAGTAAAACGAATTCTTGGATGGAGTCTGCCTAGTTTTCTCACCCAAGCTCCCCCCTCCTTTAGTCAAAGCATCCAATTAGGCTCCAGAGGAACCCCATATTTACGGGATGGCTCTGGAAGGGGTAGACCGTCTACTAAGAAGTGGTAAATGACGAGGTCTGCAAATAAATATTTCCAGTGTGTAAAGAGCCGTGAGACAGAATAATAGCCAGCAAATACGGAAACTGCTGCCCTACTTCCACTTCTAGTTTCAAGGCAAATGATTCTTGTTTTAGGTAACTTCTGAGAAAGTTAACGACCAGTGCATGAATGAAAACCAATTCTAGGATCACAAGTATGTTTGGATTTTAGACCAGAGGCTGCAAACCCCCATGCCTGGGGGCCAGGCAGGGAACCTCAGTGACTACGAGGAACAGATGGAAGCAGTGGGTCCGGGGAGAGCAGGCACCCATGGACAGTGAGACACACACGAGGGGGCCGTGACTGAGCTCCAGCCTTGGCTCTAAGCAGGAATGTGGCCTGGTGTTACCAGATTTCCTGCTCTTTCAAAAAAAAAAAAAAGGGGGTTGGGAATCCAGATTTTTATGCGACATTTCTGTGTTATTTTAATTTAGTATGGCCAAGCAAAATACTTCTAGATGCAGACACAGCCCTGGGCTGACAGTGTCATCCCTACTGTGCAGTGAAGCTTACCCACCACCCTTTTCAGAAGCTGGTACCTGCCACCCCACCCAGGGGCAGCCCGTCCCTCGGAAACTGCCAGAAGGTCTGATCCAACCACAGAAGTACAAAGTTGATCAGATCCAAGAATCTGCTCACCGTCCTTCCACGCTGTGGATGACTCTAGCTCTGATATCCAAAACTACGTGTCAAAAACCAGAACTTCATGCAAACCCTATTTTCTCTCTCTGCGCTCTCTCAGTGTGGATTCTGCTGGATTCTGAGTGTCCCAGTTGGGAAGATGTCACTCATCTGGACACCAAACACACCCACTCCCTCTGCCCGCCCAGTTTTCCTTGTGTGGCCACCAGGTTGGTAAAACGTACAGTCCCCCGGTTGAATGTGCAGGGGTTAGAATGCCGGGGAGTCAGGGCACTGGAGGGCACGCCAGAGAGCAATAGTCGTAATAACACCGCCACTACCCCACCAATAATAAGGGCTAACAGGAGTGCGCCCCCTGCCAGGTGCTGTGTCAAGCACGTGCCCTTCGGTAACTCCTTCAGTCCTCACGGCACCCTACGACCCCAATGTAGAGATGAGGACACTGAGGCACAGAGAGGTCTCATGATTTCCAAGGTCACCCAGAAGTGAGTGACAGAGAGGTCGCTCCAGAGTCTGTGTCCCTCATAAGCTACTTCTCAACGCCCAGAACACTGATGTATTTGGTGTAAATGCTTGTAATATCTATTCTTCCATAAAATCACACACCTTCTCATTTCTTATTTTACTTCAGACAAGGAGTAGTAGCAGGTGGTAGAGGTTTATGGTCAAAAACATATTAGTAGAGGAAAATAATAGACAAAATTAATATTTTTGTGTGTGTGAGTTGGGAAAACACAGAAAAATAATTTAGTTCAGGTTGTGGCAAAACCAGTTTCCTAGAGGAACGCAGATTGAGAATCCCCTTGACATTGGATAACAATAATAACCTAATAAAATACGGTATCATATACTTGCAATTTGCTAACAGAGTCGATCTTAAATGTCCCCATCACAAATAAGACACAGTAATTACGTGACATGATGGTGACATGCAGTGGTAATCATGTTGCCATAAATAAGTGTATCAAATCAACACGCTGTACACCTTAAACTTACACAAGGTTATAGGTCATTAATAGCTCAATAAAGCTGGGGAAAAAAGACTTATTTACCAATTTAAATCATAACAATGATGATGATAATAATAACCTAAGGCAAGCAGCAGCTGCCCTCTGCCAAGCCCTGCTCGGCCACATGGGGTTTAGACACATCATCCTGTCATGAGGGAAGCAAGCCCGGGGGCTAAGCTGCTGGCCCAACACTGCAGAGCCGGCGTGGGGAGGACACAGCCTGTGTGCATTCGCTGTGTTTCTGTCAATTAGCCCAGGAGTCCCACGCTTCTTGAGGATCCGCTGTGTCCTCAATGTGCCAGGCCAACTACTGGGGAGGCAGAACTGAGCGAGACACCCTCAGTGTGAGAAGCGCACAGCCTCCTGGGGGGCAGGGGAGGAGGAAGGGTGCTCCACCAGGGCCGTGCTCAACACCCCTTGGATATTTTCTGCACGAATACAACTACCCTGTTGACTGAGGTCTGGTGACAACTTCCTTGCACTGAATTTTATTTTTTAATTGAGGTGAAGTTTACATGACATAAAACTAACTGTTTTAAAGTATATAATTCAGAGGCATTTTGTACATTCACAGTGTTGCACAACCATCAGCTCTATCAAGTTCCAAACCGTTTTCATCACCCCCAAAGGAAACCCTGTGCCCATGCGCAGTTACTCCCCCGTCCTCCAGCCTCTGGCAACCATTAATCTGCTTTCTCTCTCTATGCACTGATCTATTCTGAATGTTCCATACAAATGGAATCATACAAGATGGGACCCTTTGTATCTGACTTCCTTCACGTGGCACATCTTCGAGGTTCATCTACGAGGTAGCATGTATCAGAACTTCACTCCTTTTTATGGCTAAATAATATTCCATTGCATGGATATATCGCATTTTGTTTATCCATCCATCCATCCACTGATGGACATTCTGGGGCATTCCCATGTTTTGGCTATTGTGAATAGCGCTGCCGTGCATATCCGAGTATGCATATTTGTTCAAATACCCGTTTTCATTTTTCCTGGGTAGATACCTGGAAGTGGAATTGCTGGGTCAACGTCTATTCTATGTTCAACGTTTTGAGGAACCACCCAACTGTTTTCCACAGCGGCTGCGTGATTGTACATTCCCACCAGCAATTTCTCCATATCCTCACCAACACTTGTTATTTTCAAATATGTGAATTCAGTTGGACAGGATTCCTGGAGTGAGAGACGGAAGACACAGCTCCTGGCTCTGCCACAAACTCACTGCTATACTGATAACATTATATATCTATATGATGTATATATTATAATGTACAATACTTATAATGTACTATATATAATATTACTAACAGCCAGCATTTCCAGTATGTTTCACACACCAGGCACTGTTTCAAGAACTTTCATAAATTAACTTATTTAATCCTCACAACAACCATCAATTATCTTCCTCTACAGAGGAGGAAACTGAGTCACAGTGAGGTCATAACCTGCCCCAGGTCACACAGCCAGTGGCCTGGGATCCCAGCCCTGGCAGTCTTCACCCTGGTCCCAAGGGCCACACACTGCGCCTCTCTGGGCTGCAGTTCTCGGCCTGGACGACGGGAAAGGGCAGGTCTCCTTGCTAAGGCAGCTGAACCCTTCTGCCAAGTGAAATTTTATGTAGAACCCCGTCTATTTAGCAGACAGAAGGGAAGCTGGTCGGAGGATGGGGTCTCAGTTCCCAACCTCAGGGTGGGGCCTTGAGGACTTCAGAGGAACAGGGTTTTGGAACCCCCTTGCCAACTCCACGATTCTGAGAAGCGAATGATAAGACAAAACCTCAGACTCTGGCCCAATGGCTGGAAAGGGAACACTTTTGAATGTAAATTTAATATGTGAGAACAATACCTTATATGTATAGACCACGCTGCCTTGTCTGAGGATCTTCACAAACATCCTGTTTACTGTTAGAGGGAACCATTCCAAAAGCACACTCAAGGACTTATGAGGCCCTGACGAAGCTCTCTTCAAGAGGAGGGCATACCCAGGATCAGAGAGACCTGCTGACATCACCCATGTGCACACTGGAGCATGCCGACTTCCGTCTTGCTTTGGGGTCAGCTCTGTGGCCTCTCTCAGAAGCTAGTGCCACTTTCCTGCCCCATCAGTCCAACCCAGGGGCCCAGAATACAGACCAATTATGGAGCACTTGCTATGTGCTGGGCCCCAGGCTCAGAATTTTTGACACATCACCTCCCTTAATCCTCAAAACCTCATGAGGGAGGAGCTACAGATCCGAGGTCCTTATCCAAAACCCTGGGGCCAGACTGTTCCAGAATTTAGAGAGTTCCAAAGCTCAGTAATTAGATTGCATACACCATGTATTGCATAACATCCCATCGGTCTGGGGCAGCGCCTGCAATCAAACACATTAATATTTCTACAGCGAAACCTACGAATATTCACAAGAAGTGAAATAAGGAACGAATATACTAGTCTCACATCGCTTCAGGTCGAGTCTGGCTGCCAAATGAGTTTGCCCCAAACTGAGGAATAAAGTTCTGGTTTTCAGGACAGAGTCCTGCCCTGGTATCTTCATTTTACAGAGAAGTGAGGCTCTGAGAGGTTAAGCAACTTGCCTCACTAGCGTAACATAGCTGGTGAAGACTGGAGACAGGCTGCAAGCCAGGAGTCTGACTTGAGAGCCCGCATCTGTAATACTTTGCTACATGGGGAAAGAACACAGATTTCTGGCGGAAAGAGCTGAGCGTTCAAATCTCTGCCACTTAGAAGCTGTGGGATCTGGACAAATCGCTTCACCCTTGGGACCCCTGGCTTCTGCAGAGGTCATTAGGACTCTTCTCAAATATTCCAGCTCTCACCCACGCGGCATGGGAGCAGCTTACCCCTCCCCATTACTTGAAGTTAGGTGCAGGCATAAGCTGGCTTTGGCTAATGAAGTGTCAGAGGAGTGCTCTGGGTTCCTTCCAACCAGAAGCCTGAGGGGCCAGTCTGTGCACAGCTGCCTTCTCTTTTCCCTTAGTGACCATCCGGGGCTGCGCCTGCCCTGCACCTGAAGTGAGGACGCACACCTTCTGGAATGGAGCCCGCAGCTGACCAGCGATGGGCATACAGCAAGGGCAAGAACCAACCTTGGTTGTTGGAAGTCAGTGCAATTTGGGGCTTGTCTGTTACCTCAGCAAGATCTGGCCTATCCTGAGCTCCTTCTCCATGAAACGAGCTGTGTGAAGACTGAATGAGGTGGAACCCATGAAGCTCCACGACAGCGCCTGGCAGTGGACACTGGTCATTCCCTCTCCCATGCTCAGGCTGAATTCCCCAGCTGTTAGAAATGGGGGAACAGTTAACATGCTCTGTGTGAATGAGCGAGACGGATTTGTTACCCCATGAGGTACTCGTGGACGGCTCCTGTGGATGTTTACGTACGTACTCAGCCATATGTGTCCCTCATCCCTCTCTGGCTTTGATGGAGAGGCTGGGGAGAGGTGGTGGGAGACTGGGGACAGAATCCCAGCTCTGAGACAAACGGCCGCTTGAGGACTCCAGGTTCCTGATGGAAGTGACAGCTGTGGACCAAACATCCCCAAAGGTGGAACTGCAAAGGGCCGGCTGGTGTCAGGCGGAGGTCAGGAGTGCCAGGCAGCCTGCTGGCAGCTGCGGAGCGCAGAGGAGGCACCACTCCCCCGGGAGGGGCTGCCAGGCAGAGGCTGCTCGGCCGACAGATGGAGGGAGGGTGGCCGCCAGGAGGAGATGCTCCGTGATGGAAATGTGCAGTTGCCGTGGGACTTGCATTAAGACCCCATTTAGCAACACCGATTAAGGAGCTATAAATAGCACCTGGGCTCTCTCACAGGCCATAAAACACAGTTCTCGGCTCCGCTCCCAGCCTGCAGCCTGCCTGCCTTAATTGGGGCTCAGAATAAAATACCTGGAAGGCACCTTTTTGACGGAAGGCCCTCGTTGTCATAGTGACTAGCTGCTGGGACAGGGACGGGGGGCGGAGACTTGACCCAGGGATGCGAGGCAAAGGTGGGGACCAGAAAGCTGAGAAGGGGAATGAGGAGGAGAGAGGAAGGGGGAAGCGAGGGACCAGGCTAAAGGTTACCATGGGAGTCTGGAATCACACGTCAAGAG
This sequence comes from Equus quagga, assembly GCF_021613505.1. NCBI lineage: Eukaryota > Metazoa > Chordata > Mammalia > Perissodactyla > Equidae > Equus > Equus quagga. The sequence goes on along the minus strand of NC_060267.1, from coordinate 174,119,177 downwards.
GCTGCTGGATACATCAGCATCAGCCTACTGGCCGAAACGGCTACCAAAAACTGCAGCCTCACCCATCACTTTTTCCAACTGATGGTCTGACAAATGAAGACCATCGAGGCAAGGAAGTGGCTGGGCTGGCCTAGGTAGGTACGAAAGGTGAAAGACTCGGGTTTGAGCCCTGGCTCAGTCACAGAGCAGCTGGGTGACCTTGGTGGGCTCCCCACCTTCCTGGCCCTTCAGTCTCTCCCACTGTAAACAAGGGGCGGAATGAGAAAGTCTCTGAGCTGTGGACACACCGCTGGGGCTCAACAACTAACTCCACCCACTGTCAGGAGGAATGAAGAAGCCCTCCGCGCACTGAGTCACCTCATCACCTCCGGGTATGGGAGGTGAAGAGAGCAAGGTGCACATCAGGGCGTGCGGGTAACGCCCTCATCTGACAGCATCGGGTGCCTCTGGGAGGGTGGCTGGGAACAGGGGTGGGCAGGAGACTCATCACTGTCATGTTTTAACTAAACCTTATGAATGTATTTCATATAAATAAAATCTAAATTTAAAAACAAGTGCTGGGCTTCAAAAGGCCCAGGTTTTAATGAATGACTAAATGACCGACTAGACCACTGGGGTCTCCCTCCATGAACCGGTCTCTTGGCTGACTACTCTCTGCCTCGTGTGCTCCTTGAACTTCTTGCAGTCTCCTGAACTCGGCTATGCATCTGACAGTCTCTGTGCCTTTGCACATGCTGTACCCACCCCTGAAATGCCTTGATTAGCCTTTCCCATCTCGGAACATCTTTAAATCTCCACTCCAATGTCCCTCCTCTGTGAGCACTTCCTCGATGCCACAGCTGCCCGCAAACACCTGTTACTCTCTCCACCGCACTCCTCCCGCACTTCCTAGAGCGCTTTATTAATGTGTATCTCACGGAACTATCATTATTTGTGTGGCTGCCCCAGTAACCCAGGAGCTCTTGGAGGCAGGGCCCAGGTGTGACCCTAGGGTGTATGCCAGGCTGGAGCACAGAGGTCTGTCCTGTACAACGCTCTGCATCTCTGAGGGATCACACACACAGAGCATCCATTCCAGATAACCTGCTTGTGGTTTATCTGCGGAAAATCAAGTCTCTGCTCTCACAACGTTTCCTCCCTTGGCCTCATTTGAATGTACTGGGAAAGTTAATTTTTGACATTAGCCTGAGCAAAACACAATTAGGAAGGGATGCCCTGCAGCAAGAAGTAATCGCAGAAGATGCACCCAGCAATGCAGGGTGAGGGGCCCACCCCACCACTCTGTCGGACCACGAATAATTGATTTTGTGGATCATTCACAGCAAAGGCGTCCCCTGGGCCTTCACCTGGGCTGCCTTCCTGCCTGCCCACTCGGGGATCCCACGGTAGTGAGGCACCTATGGAAAGGGGCTGCCAAGCAGAGGGTCTTGGCTCTGCAATTTAACTGGCTGGGTGGCCTTGACAAGACCCTGACCCTCAGTGGTCCCCATCCACAGCATGAGGGGCTTGGACCAGGGTCTCTAAGGCCCTGCCTACTTGGACACTCTACTGGGAATTTTAAACATCAGCCCAAGCAGGGCCGAACAGTGAGAGAAGCCCACTCTAAATAAACGAGATCTCCGAGTGAACGTCAGAGCCCAGAGGAGGGGATTGTCCCCCGTAGTGACAGGATGATATTCACAGGCAAGACACTCGCCCCCGGGGAAACCCAGAAACCTACGGAAATACCTCCCTTCTTCCGGGTCTCTGAATTGAAGTCACCACTGAAATGTGTCTTCACCCGGATTGTCCCTGTGGATGGCAGTGTGGGGAGGACAGGACACAGCCGCGAGCGAAGGACACTTTCCAGACAGAAGGAAGTGGTGCTATCAGGATGGCCTTGATCATCACCCTGATTTATCCGAAAGATCAATCATCTATAGACTTTCATTCTACTGCTCTTATGTTAGCTATGAATGGATTCTGATGGTTTTGCCCGCAGCATCCTTGCCCTCCTCTTTTAGTAAAACATCTTTGCAATCCCTTGGAGGGGGTGTTTGCTCCCAGCTCCAGGAGTGGAGGCCATGGTGGGGGCTGAGCCCAGCAGCACATGCCAATTCAGTGGCCACAGTGAGTGGTTCAGAGGTGGGCATGTGACCACGCAGAGCCAATCGAATTGCATCCCAGGCCTTGTGCTAAGCAAGGCAGGTACAAGCATGCTGGCTCCTGCTGGGTGAGGAGGGAACAGGTGGTCCCCGGGGCTCCCTGCAGTCATGGGGACTTGAGAAGGAAGATGAGCCCAACCATGGGGCCTCCAGAAAGTGTGTGTAGGAGGGGCTTCGGGGTCGTGCTCTGTGGGAGGTGAGATCTAGAGATCAGAGCAGAATCAGTATCTTTACTTAGATCGTGTCTTTCATGTGGGTCAAGTATGGGGACCCAAAGCCCATGAGACACCCCTGAGGCACTAGAAGGCACGAAGGAGGAAGAGCTGAGAAATGGACAGAGAGAACCCAGACCCGGCAATGGTCTGAACCCTGGACACAGGCGAGGCCGAAGGCAGAGTTGCCCGGGACTGTCAGTGATGAAAGCGCACACACTCCCTGTGTTAATTGCAGGTGGTTTCAGTCAGGTTTCCTGTTCCTTATAAGAGAATACAACAAATACCACCCCTAGCCCCCCCCCCCCCCCCCCCCGCACCGCGGTGCTGGGCCTTCTCCAGACCCTGGACTCAAGTTCCCCAACTGTGATCAGAGGTGGTTCCTGATGGAGACACCCATGTTTGGAAGAGGATCTCTGGTCCAGTGAAGAAAGGCAGGGACTGAGAAGGGGCCTTAAGAGGCTTGAGTCAGACAGGCTCCCAGAGAGGTGAGAAGCCACGGTGGGCAGAGCCGCACACCTGGAGGAGGAGACGCCCCCTCCGCGGAGTGGCCTGGGGGCTCTGGAGAGCCCTCCTTGCCCAAGACCACTTCTCCCACTGGTGCCGCAAAATCCACCTGCACGTTTTGCCCTCAAGGTCAATGCAACATAAGAGGGACAACAAAGAGTCAGGGACCGTCCAAGTGAGAGGGGTCTCCAGGGGTATCAGGCCATGCAGGCACCGCACACTCAGGGTCTGCTGCCCAGGGAGCTGAACTGGCTGCCTCGACGCCAACGTGGCCGGGCTGGGCGGAGCACAGACTAGAGTCCCTGGACTCCCACTTCCAACATGGGGTGCCCTCCACCAGCCCACTGCGGTTGTCTAGATAAGTCAGTGCTCTTCTCTTAAACCTCTCTCCCCTGCTGTGCAGAAGTGCTGCCACCAGGTGGCGATGAGGAGTCACCGCATGCCGTGTGGAAGGGAGGAAGGGGCCATCATGGATTTGCTTTTAAGACAAAGTATCTTTATTCATCTCAAAAGATAATTAGCGTATAAAACTACGGTTAATTTGAATATAACTTTGAAGACGAAGCCAAGAATTATCATCGGGGTTACATACATTGTCTCTATAATCACCTGCCTCTTTGTAACCCCGTCAATGAGGGAGTGGGAAGAAGCCAGGCTTTGAAGCCAGACGGGCCTGGCTTTGAAATGCAGCTGGCCACGTATTAGCCGGACATTTTTGGCAAGTCACTTCTCCATGAGCTCAACTCACCCATCTGTGACAATGGGTTCACTGCACTCTATCCGGGCCATTAAGAAGGAGACTTTCATTGCTGCATCCCTGGGGTCTCGCACACACAGAGGAGATCAGTAACCTCAGCAGAAGGAATGAAGGCAGAACCTCATGGAGCACTTGGCATAGGACAGCACGCAGCCAGCAAACGACGCTTATTACTAGACGTAGAAGGGAAGCAGGCTCCCAGTGAAACCACAGGGCTTTGTATCGGATGTGGAACCCACTGGGAGGCCAGAAATCACAGCGTGTCCATGGCTGACCACTCACTCACTGCATGAGACTGATGCTTTTCAACCTCAGGATACAGCATCCCGACCCCAGCTTGCAGTCGGCTCTGGAACCCTTCTGGAATCCTCTCTGCCTGTGAGGGAGCTCTGCGGGAGGATTTCCACTCACCCCTCTCCAAGAGCTGCCCGGCCTCCCTGTGAACAGGGGCTAGCGGGTCCCAGACAGAATGGTGCTGAGGAAGCTTCTCAGGGTACTGGGTCTCCTTACCTGACACCTTCTCACAGGCTGACTTTCCAGGCTCAGGGCCGCCTTCTCTCCATCTGCAAAACCTGCCCCTGGCTGGAGGGTGCCCACATCCCCTCTGGGACCTGGGCCCACCCCTTCCCTCGGCTGACAAGCCTTTCGAGGGGCACAGAGTTGTTCTCTTAGCTTCAAACCTCCTCAGCTCTAACGGAGCAAATTATGTGACACTTAATTTTTCCCAGCTCGAACGGGCAGAGCTAGCACCTCATAAAGCGACAGGGAAAATATTTGGCTGGTTTCGTAACCCGGGCCTACAAAGACCCACTTGTGATGGGCGGCCCTGCCCAGGTCTGGGCAGCGAGGTCTGCAGACACCACTGCCCGCCTGACACCGGCCACCTGTGTGCAGGCCATGGGGCCTGGCAGCGTCTCCGCCCCACCGGGCCATCTCCTCCCACACACTTCCAGAACCTGAGCTGCCAAAAACAACCGCGGCCAGCGGCCCCGCAGAGGGGGTCCTGGGGGCCTGCCTGGGAGGCCCTCAAAGAAGCTTCTGTAGACTGGTCAGTGGCAGGCACCCGGGAGACGTCTGCAGTGCGGCCGGGTCATGGGCTGGCCCCAGAGGCGCCCCTCAGGGAATCCACCCACAGAGCGCCCTCATGCCTGACTCCGGTGCTCTCTGGCCTCCCGGCCTCCGCTCCTGGCCTCCCCCTGCCTGGAAAACGCTCCCAGCTCTCCGTCGAGCCCACGCCTGTCCCTCCCCAGCCCTGCACAGGTCCCCCTTGGTCTGGTCCTTCCAGAACTCCGCACCCACAGGGCCTGTTCCTCTCCAGGAGCTGTCAGCACTCACTGCCCGGGCCCCTCCTTAGGGTGCCTTTATTATTTAATGCTGGGATTATTTCACTGACACCTCATTTATTTGAAACTTAGGAAAAGCACTTTTTCAACATCAGTGAATTTTTCCGATAAATTATCCTTTTAAGTACGAATCTACTTTTAGTTTGATCTCCTTGGGTGGGAATTTTTTAAAAATGCATAATGCCCTCATCGTTTTTTTAAAAATTTTTTCCCAGTCTTATTGAAGGATAATTGACATATAACAATGCCTACGTTTAAGGTGTACGACATAATGATTTGATAGATGCATATATTGTGAAATATTATGCCCTTGTCTTAAATCAATCACTCTAAAACTTAACAGAAACTGTTTTTGAGGATTCAGAATTAGAAACGAAAATGCCACTTCTGGCACCGTGCCCTTGTTCTGCTCGGCTCATGCGGTGGGGCTGCCCTTGGCTGAGCGGCCCCAGGCAGCTGCGCCTGGCGAGCTCCAGCTCACGGTGGCTGGTGTGTCCCCCCATGGGGACAGGTCTGCGCTACAGACCACAGTTGGTGGGCTCGCCTCTGGCCTCACCTACCCCCGCTCTCACTTGGGAGGCAGACAACCGAGCCAGTGTAAATGCGACGAGGAGGTAGGTGACCAGCAAATGGTGTCGGAGAAGATCTCTTCTCAACTTCAGAACAGAAACTGGGTTCCTTCCAAGGAGCTTCCAAGGCCCAGAGGGAGCCGTCCGTTCATCCCCAGGGTTGCGCTGGAGGGAGGTGAGGATGCTCAAGGCAGCTGTTCCTGTGTTGATGTCTCCTGGGGTGAAGGGCGAGCTGGACAGAAAGTGCTTTGCTCCTGTTCGTGGGGCTGGGCTGTGCCCGCCCTGTGCCTGACCCAGAGGGGCTCAGTAGTAGGTCCTGGTTGACTCCCTCTGAGCGATGTGTGACCTGAATGTGCTCAGTCCCGAGCACTGCTATCAGGGCTTGCTTTAGAACTAACTGTGTCCTGAAAGAGCACGGTGGGCCTGCATGTGGAGCCGGCTCGGCCTCCTCACTGCCTCGGAGGGGCAGTGGCTCCAGGTCGGTGGTAGCTGTTGTCTCCAGAAGATGTGCCTTTGGGAGGAGTGGGGACTTCTAAAGCCTTATTGCAAACAGGGGTTGCATCTGATCTCTGGTTCTTGGGAAAACAGAGATGTCAAACAACTTTATGCAGCACACAGGACAGGCGTGGCCACTTAGCGGCCATTCTGTTCCTTGCAAGTTACCACGGCTGGCTGGGCTGCAGTAAATCCTCTTCGAAGGCCTGGAATAGGGGGGCTGAGCGAAGAGCCGGGCTGGGTGTGGTGACTACACAGCAGTCAGGAGCACGGACAGGGGCGGGAATGGGCCCCGGTGGCCCCTGGCGGACAGGTGGGAAATGGAGCCAGAGGCCTGGCCTGTTCCCACGGGCGGGGTAGCCTGCCGCCTGAGTCTTGAGGATTCTGCCCAGCAGTGTGCCCCTCCCTGGCAACACTCCCGGAGTGGCCACTTTGACCACAAGGCATCTCCAATGCCTTGGGTACTGTTATTGAGTTTGTAATCTCGCTTACACCCCAAATTACCCTTCCTCAAGATTCTTACACACACAAAGCTGTGCTTCCTCTTGCTTCCTGTAACCTTCATGAGACACTGCCTGCCCCCAGCCTTGTTTCTTGCGTGCTCCATGCATGCCATCTGCCTTCTCAGTTCCTAAATTGTAACAGGCTCCTTCTTGCCTCGGGGCCTTTGCACATGCTGCTCTTTCTGCCTGGATTCACCTTTCTTGCCTAACTAATTCCTGCTCTCTGATGAAAGAATGGATGAATCAATGGAAGCAGGAACAAATAAACAGATTATTAGAATTTCAGATGATTTCTATGAGAATCACGCGGCCTGCACTGCGTAATGGCAAAGGCCTTGCACGTGTGGCTGGAGAAGCATTCACAGAGGAAAAGGCCCACCTGTAAGAGAATTGTCGGCAACAATGCTCGATGAATTTACAAGCATCCCTCTAAAATGCTTTCGGGAAATTCTAAAAAGTCTCTGGTGAGCAAGTGCTGGTGAGAGGCAATGAAGAGTGCAGAACCTCGGATGATGAATTTAAGATGGCTTTACCCCTGGCAGCTGGACTCCGAAGTCCCTGCCCCAGCTGCAGAGAGAGGTGCTGGGCAGGCCCCACACAGGCATCCCCCAAGCTGAAGATGAAGTGCTGCCATGGGAACACGGTCCCAGCCTTTGGTCCTGCGAGGTCTGCTTCCCTGAGTCTGCAGTCAGGTCTTCCCCAGCCTCAGCCTGGGCGCCTGGGGTGGTGAGGGAGCAAGGGAGCGGGGGTCATCAGGTCACTGGGCCAGACCACGACAGCATGCAGTGCCAGCCTGCTGGGGGCAGTGGCAGTCTCCAAGGGGACAGCAGTCGGGCTCTAAGATCCCCCACCTTCTGCACAGGGACCTCCTCCACTGGCAGCCTCGGAGGGTCTGAGTGGCATGTCCTAGGGTCAGTGCCGTTCACCTCTGACAACCCGCACTGTCCTCCTGCAGAGCTGCAGGTCCCAGGAGAAGTCAGTCCTCTGCCTCCTTGAGGTTCCATTCCCTGCGTTGTCACCAGGTACCTCCCCCGCCAGAAGAGCAGCCTCCTGACGTGGGCTCTGACCACTTCGCAGGGACTCCCTGTCAGGTTTACGCAGCAAGCTTCCCCAGAGAGCGACCATGTGGTACAAGGGCACCGCTGCCCCCTCTCTCTAGGCTCCAGGCCCACACCCTGGACCCAGGGGGCCCACTCTGCAGGCTCTGCCCCCCTCATGCCCCTCCTCCCCCATTCAAGCCATCCTCCTTCCTGAGCCCTGGGGGCATCGGCCTCACACTGTGGAATAGATGAGCCCTTACCCTGTGTCTTGGCTGGTAGGGCTGCCGTAACAAAGGGCCACAGATGGGGCAGCTTCAGCAACAGAAGCTTACTGTCTCCCCGCTCTGGAGGATCAAGGTGTGGGCAGGGCTGGCTCCTTCTGAGGCCGTGAGAGAGAATCTGTTCCCTGCCTCCCCCTAGCTTTTGGTGGTTTGCTGACAATCTTTGGCGTCCTTGGCTTGTAGACACGTCACCCTGATCTCTGCCTTCATGTCACAGGGCGTCCTCCCAGGGTCGTGTCTCTGTGTCCAAATGTCACCTTTTTAGAAGGACACAGCTATATCAGATTAGGGCCCACTTACACAACCTCGCCTTAACTCATTACCTCCTACTGCATCTTATTTCCAAGTAAGGTCCCATTCTGAGGCGCTGAGGTTAAGATTTCAACATGTGAGTTTTAGGGGGACACAATTCACCCCTTAACACTCTGTTCACTCTATGCAAAGGAGATGAAGCCTACTAGGGAAGAAAAAGACACAGCCCAGCAGCTGATCACAGGGTGGCTGGGTTGACAAGACCCCCAAAGACCCCATCGGAGAGCCACGAAGGAAAGAGGGAGACACCTGTGCAAAAGGCAGCACAGAGGGGCGGGGCCGGGGAGCCGGAGGAGGAGGCCCTGCAGCTGCCGTGTAGCTGACAAGGACCATGGCCACAGACTCGTGGCTCCTGGGCGAGGGCAGGACCAGTCGAGGCAACACTGGGCATGTGTCTGATGGTTGTGTGGTTTACAAGCGTCTCTAAGAGAAAGGATTCTCAGAAGGGAAACATCCACTGAGCTGGACTTCAGCTCAGGGGACCCCAAGAAGCCAGCTGTGGCCACAATCTCCCGTTCTGAACTAAAGCTGCGTTCACAATACAATGCCTTCCCGACAAGACTGACCACCAGCTCACTTAACACAATCCCCTCTATGAAAGAGGTCTCCCAGGCCTGAGATTCTGCGAGGCATCAACTAACAGGTGTGGCTTTCAAATCACATGTTAGTTTAATTAATTAGAGAAAGCTTTTCAGCAAAATCAGTTGGCATTATCAGCAATCTCAAAAAGAGTTCGCATTCCTTGACCTGTTACTTTTGTTGCTAACAAGGTACCAGGCTGATATAAATGGAAAAGACAGCAGGCCTAAGCAAAGGCACGCACTGCAGTGTTATTTGTAAAAGGGAACAATCAGAAACAACCTAAATGTGCAGGACAGGGGATAGTCAGTTAGATGATGGTATAACAGACAGAGACAAATTATCCCGTCATTAAAAATTATATTAGCCCACCAACACCAGCCCTGCTGATCACTGTGCTGTAAGTACTGGCCAAACAGCGAGATAAGAGAAAGAAGGCAAAGTCGTCATTATCTGCGGACAATGTGACTGTACACCTAGAAGACCCCAGGGAATCAAAAGAGAATCTGCTATAGGAATAAAAATTCAGGGAGGCAGGAAACTGCTGGTAATCAAACATCAACAGCTTCCCTCCAGACGAAGAACAAGTTAGGAAACGTAACGGAATGGATTCCTTCCATAATAACAAAAAAGACGAAATACCCAGGGATGAACATGACAAGAAATTCATAAGACCTGGAAGGGCAAACACTGAAGTCATCCTGAAGGACCCACCAGGCAACTTGAATAAATGGAAAGATGCATGTCCATGCTCAGGCTGGAGCACTCCACAGCCCAGAGACGCCAATCACACCTAAAGTCATCTACAGATGCAGTCTGATCTCAATTAAAAGCAAGACAGGATTTTTGGGGACCTTACCAAAATGATTAACTGAAGTTTATCTGGAAAGGTAAACAGAAAAATACTAAAATTAAAGAGTAGTGAGGTGGGAGCAGTCCTGCCAGCTTTAGAGCAGATTTTCACTCACAGCATTACGGGAACTGAAACCATTCAGGGACGGTCTAGACAGGTGGGTCAGCGGAATGCTGCATTTCTCAAAGAATCTGCACGTACTTGCTGCCTGGTAAGAAGATGGTACGGTGGAGAAGAAAGGGAGTGGGTTTGAGAACCTGACGGACCTGGGCTGTCCTCCCAGCCTCGGTGGCCTTGGACACTGTGCTGTCTGCTCTGAGTCTGTTTGTGTTTTGTGTGAGTATTGTGAGAATTAAGGCAACATACGTAAAGTGCTCAGAGTAGGTTCTAAAAGTAGTAGATACTCGTTGAAAGGTCACTAATATTATCAATAATTTTCTTTTTAAGATTATTTTAACCATTGAATAGTACCACTTTGCTACTGAGCCAGAGGCCCACTGGCCTTCCGTCCTGTGGCACCAGCCACACCCCAGCTCCGCCTCTGGTCCTCCTTCCCAAATACAGCTGCCCACAGATCCCAGAGCCCATCCCGCCCCCCTTTAACAGAGGGTAGGCCAGTCTCTTCCATGGGAGACAAGCAGAAAGTCAAAGGGCAGAGGCCTTAGAAGGTATTCCTGAGAACGGATCAAAACTATGGGCAATGTGAGTATCTGGAGAGAAAGGTGGGCAGCCTCAGCAGCACAGTCTCTATTGTTGGAAAGCCTTTTGTCACGGGCCCGGGATGGTGTTACAAAGCTCTTCCCACGCCTAGGCTGGACAAGGCACAAGGGTGGAGGCGGAGGAATCAGCATGGTGGGTCCAGGGACCGACAAAGGCCCTGGCCTGGCTTCAGGGATGGCCTATGTTAGGGCAGAGGGACACTGAGTCACACAGGGGCTGGGAGCTAGTGATGCAGAGCACACCCCCACGCAGGCCGAGTGGGCTGCCCTGCTTCTGGCCCCCAACACAGACTGTCAAGAAAGGATGGAACAAAAAGAAATGCTATTTCAGGGTGATGAATCTAGAAGCCGTGTACGAAAGACACCAGGTTGAGGACGGGGACCCAGAGCCAGGAAGGTCAGCCAGGACACTGACGCAGCTGACCAGGGACGGGGGGGAAGACGATAGGCCTGGTTCAGCTGTGGGGCCCTCCAGGTACGGGGCTCTAGACTACAAATGTTCCAAGGGACTTAAAAATGTTTGAGACCTGGGATGAATTTGCTGGTTCAAAAACTACTGAAAGTTAGTTGCAAAATTAAAATTAATACATGTTTAACTTAATATCTACCAAAAAAAAAAAAGAGCATTAGGGCCGGCCCAGTGGCGCAGCAGTTAAGTGCGCATGTTCTGCTTCGGCGGCCTGGGGTTCGCCAGTTCAGATCCCGGGTGCGGACATGGCACTGCTTGGCAAGTCATGCTGTGGTAGGCGTCCCACATATAAAGTGGAGGAAAATGGGCACGGATGTTAGCTCAGGGCCAGTCTTCCTCAGCAAAAAAGAGGATCAGCAGCAGTTAGCTCAGGGCTAATCTTCCTGAAAAAAATAATTAAAAGTACATTTAAAAATAAAAGAGCATTATGTCAGTAAGTCAAGAGCAACTCAACACAACTCAGGGACCCTTCGACAGGTTTAATGGAGGATGTTCTGTATTTAACATGTTTGTAACAGTGTTACCAAATGTGTAAGCAGCACAAGCTGGAAAAGACAGATAATACAGAGTATGGAATTAGAAACTCAAATGATCTCTATACTCTAGGAAATTTGGCACAGTGCAATAACATGAATCCATCAGGGATTCCTATAAAGTTCCGCTTTTACCCTTGGAAATAAATCCAGCTGGCAGGACAGGGAGAGGTAGCCTGGCAGTATATTCTGTGACAGAGAGTCACAAGCTCCTTGAGACGGGACAATGGGAGCTGACTGCTCAGTTAGCCAAGATTAAGAGACTGCATCAAAAGAAGCATGAGGTCCAGATGAAAGGAGGTGAGGTCCCACTATAACCTGTGTTGGAGAGGCTCTGACTGTCCACCATACCATCTCCCTCCTTTGGTCACTAAACTCACTTGCTGTCTTATTAACCCATTTCGCTGCTTCCACCTGTGGTCCTGGGGGGTTCTCACATCCCAGGTTTGGCTCCTCTTCTGGAGAGAAGCATCTAAGAGGCTTCTGGCTGAGACAGAAAATGTCTCCAGTTCTTCCATCTTGGGTGTTATTTCTAGCCCCTCTATGCTCTTCTTATGGCTTCCCAAATCCAGACCTGGACTCCCAGCCGACCTGCTCACAGGGGTCTCCTGGCTGCCCTCCTGCTTGGACCCAGGATCTCCAGTAATGTCACATCTGCTCCCTGGTGCTCCCAGCTCCACCCTGGTTGGCCCCCAGCCCAGCCTCCTAAGCAGACAGTCCAGGGCAGATTACCCAGAATGTTCCAGAGGGACAGGGCACAAAGGGTCCCGAGCCATCCCTGCATCCCAGGTCCCAGCTGCTTCCCAGGAAGTTAGGCTGTGCACGGGCCTCCCGGCCGTTCCCTTCACTTAGAGAGAAGAGTGACAATTCCCTCCTTCCTCCGGACGCCTGAGGCCTTGCAGACAACAGAGCCAGATGACGCTAGGATTTATGAGTTTTGACAACATCAAGTCCCAGCCAAGTCCCAGGGGGAGCTGGACAGGGAGCAGGTGGAGGAGCGGGGAATGAGTAAGTCAGCCCTGAGCCCCAGGACAGCCCCTGCACCAGGCGTCTGTGTTCCTCCCGTAGCCATGGCGCTGCAGGCAGCCGCCCAACAACACAGAGGACGCAGCTGTGGAGGAGCCGGCAGCCTCAGATTTTCCGCCTCGGAGAGCCCGGAAATCCCTGCCTGAACATGCCCTCCGGTCTCCGTGCAGAGCAGTCCCCTCCTGGGCCCCGCGGGTGCGGGGCACCACCGGCACCCCAGCCCCGGCCCAGGCCGCTGCCCCGGTCCCCCTGCCACCACCAATGGGACGCAGGCCAAGAGCAGCCAGGGCATTCTTCAAGTGGGACGGCGACGGACACGCTGGTGGGGGCAGAACGCTTCCCTGGTGGCTGGGGAGGCATTTCTAGACCCCCATGTTCTCAAGATGAAAGTGCAGCCACAGAGAAACTGCGTAGGGCTGGGGACAAGGGAGTCGGGGGCAGGACGGCAGGGAAATGACACTAGGAAGGGCGTGTTCTTCAGCCAGTAACCTGGGACCAGAGGAGGCACTCAGAGGGACCCCTGAGGGGGAGAGAGCTGGGTGTTTGCACACCACCCTGCAGACAGGGCTGTGGGGCTGCCCCGGGGCACGGCCAGCTCCGAGGAAGCCTTCAGTGCAGCCTGCTACGGCCAGAGTGCCGGGCCTGGACCACGCTCAGCCAAGCCAGCCCAGCCGCCTCCTCAGGGTGCAGTAACGTGGTTTCCACTTGAAAGCCTTCTGTTCCAGGACTTTCGGGGTTGGTTAAAAAAGAAAGCCAGGAGCAAACTGAGAGGCAGCCCGAGTTCTCTTCAGGCCCTGACTCAAAACCTGCCTCCTCCAGGAGGCCTTTCCTGCTCCACTTGCCCGCCTGTGAGCTCACGCACAGAAGTGTGTGGAAGGAAGAGCTGTCCAGCTCGGTTGCCCTGGAGGAGCTGCCGTATCTCGCCGGGTGAGGGCCGCCCCAGCACAGATCTGCAGAGCGAAGCATGAACTGGCGATGCACTGAGTCCCCCAGCACCGTCTCTGTGCCGGCTCGTGGTGGGGCAAGGAGCGGGAGCCCGTGCCGGTCAGCATGGAGAGAAGAGGGCTGCCTGGGAGCCACGGGAGGGAGAGAGTGACGGACACGAGCTGTCAGCTGCGTGGGGTGACCACTGTCCTCCAGCTGGCTCCGGGCAGCCAGGCTGCTGGAAGTATTGTTCTGGAACAGAGGGAGCATGCCCAGCCACCAGTGACTGAGGGAGCCAGGCCAGGCCAGGGCGGCATCTGTTAGACGTCAACTGCATGCCAGGCACCAGCACAGTGGGGCCCCCTGGCCATCCCAGGAGGGAGGGGCTGCCTGCTAGCCCCCACTTCCCAGAAGAGGAAACTGAGGCCCAGAACATGGCAGTGACTTGCCCAAGGTCACACAGGAGGTTTATGTGGTACTAGGGGAGGGGGCTGCCTGGCCAGGGTGCAGCGAGGCGTGCTCAGGCTCTGGACGGCCGAGGGCATGGGCATGTGGCTCCTCGGCCCCAGCTGGAGGAGAACCCTCGGCTTCCGGCTTGAGCCTCCCGCAGAGGCTGAGCTGCTCACAACAATACATGTGTGCGATAAGTGTGCGTGTGGGAGGAGGGGGAGGAGAGCACGGCTGGCCTGGCAGCGGGCACACAGCCCTTCTCCAGGAGGGCAGGGTGGTATAGTGGCTCTGGAGATCCGGAAGCTTCCCCAGCCGTGACTAATCCACTGTGGGCCTGGAGCCCAGCTTAACCTCTCTGGGCCTCCTCTTTGTCACCTAAGAGCAAATGTTCTGATGGGTTAAATTACACCTCAGTTAGTGTCGCAGAATGAGCATGTTTTTGGAATGAGGCAGACTCAGGTTTGGATCCTGGCCCTGCCACTTAGCTGGGTGACCTTGGGCAAGTTAAGTGACCTCTCTGAGCCCCAATTAACTCATCTACAAACAAAAGACAGTAATGTCTACTCGGCAGATTTGCTGGAAAGATGTACAATGTGAAAAGTGCCTACTACAATATATGGCATTCCTACATATTCTATTATTGCTGTTGTTATCATGCCCAGATGGCACTTTAGGTTTAAGATCCGAGAAGCCTTGATTTCTCCCTACAGACTCTATTATGAATGGAACAGCTTCATCACCCTGTGTGACCTCTGCAAAAGTTCCCACCGCCCCCCAAGGACTGGCACCTTCCACCTCCTCTTCCCCTCACCCAGGCAGGTCACGCTCAGCCCAGGGCCCATCACTGAGGCCTGCCACAGCCCCTCTGAGCAGGGCCGAGGGAGGGAGGGAGGGAGGCAGAGAGGAGAGAGCATGAGCCCAAGCATCAGACTGGCCTCGAAACAGCTATGTGGTCTTGGGCAAGTTGCTTTACCTCTCTGAGCCTCTTAAAAAGGAGAAAGCAGCCCCTCCGTGCAGTGGAGCAAGGTGAAGGAGTCAGTAAGACAGCACATGCACACTGGCCCACAGGAGGGGCTCCCTTCCTGCAGAGGGCAGCCTTGCCTCCTCTCTCCTGTCTTGGCGTGGTGCCCAGGCCACTCACCCAGCCTGTTTCCTGCCCTGCTCTCCCTGTCCCAGGGTGCTAAGGGCTGGAGGCCCACTCTGATGCAGCCAGCAAGCTTGGGAGGCCTCTGGAGATGCTGCAGACCCCACAGCAGGAGACTGAGCCCCCACCCCAGTCACTCCTCCAAGGCCAGCTTGTGGGCAGGACACCAGCCAAGCCAGCGGCTGCCTGAGTGGGCCCGGCTGCCCTGAGTTGCTCTGGCAGAGCCTGGCCGCATCCCCGCGTCAAGCTCGCTCCCGGTGCACAGGGCACACAGAGACAGCAGTTGTATCGATGATGAAGGCCTTAACTGTAGTAGGTTCCAATCAAAACTTCCCGACCGACCATCTGTCGGCAGTAGAGAACAGCAGACGTGGTTAGTGAAGAAGAGCTTTCCTTGAATGGAGGTTGGTTGCACCCCGGAAGTCTTCCTTTTGCTTGCTAACAATGCTAATCGTCATAATAGCAACATCATCTACAATTTTCAAGTCCTGTTTTGTGCCACTCACTGTACACACGCTATTTCTAGGCCGTGAACAATGCTGAGGACCAAGGGTTACCCTCCCATCCTGCAGAAGAGAAAGCTGAAGCTCCAAGAGGTGAAATAATTTGCCCCAGGTCCCCCAGCTGGGGATAAAGGCAGCTGAGATGCGAACCCAGCTCAGCTTGACTGACAGCCAACCCAGGCCTTCCCCGGCCCCACGCCACTAACCCCGGGTTCACAGCTTCCTCCAGAGTCGGTTTACTGCTGTGCCGGACAACACACCGAAGAGACTGCGAAGAGAAGCAGCCTCCGGGGCCCCAGGTCAGCCAGGATGGATGGAGTTAGACCGTGAATGAGCTCTACCTCTTCATCTGCTCTAAAAAACGAAGTTATCTGATGAAAGCAAGTTGCCCTGCCCTGTCCCCATCTCTGCAGGCTTCAGCCTGTGTCCCCTGGCCATTTGGCATGAACCTGGGCCCACCCGCAGTGGGCACTGCCATTGGGGCTTGTCCCCGGCGAAGCTGGCGTCCACATTCTCGCTGGCGAGCAGCACCTGGTCTACCTAACTAGGTCATCTGTCGGCATCAACAGGCTGTGGCGGAAAGATCGGAGCAGCAGGCGTCTGCGGTCTCCACCACTAATGTGCGCCGGAGCGCCGGCACCCCCTGAACCGCACTGAAGCCCAGGCTTCTCTCCTGCCAGAGGGGAGAGAGGACACCCCATCTTATTGCTAGGGACACTGTTGATGGTCGAAAATAACAGAAAGTGCAATTAAAAGTTGAAACAGACTTGTAAGGAGGAGGCATTAGGCTTGCTGAGACCCACCCTAGTTTGCATCATCAATAACCATGCACACTGATGGTGCTCTTGCTCTAGGGCCTTGGTTGTGAAAGGCCTCACGTGCACCGGCTCACGGAACCTCCACAACAGCCCTGAGAGGCAGAGATGGCGTTATCCCCAGTTTACAGAAGGAGAAACTGAGGCTTAGTTTCTAAGCACTCAGTGCCCGAGGGCTCGGTCCTGGGACTCTTCTCTTCAGTGGCTACACTCTCTCCCCAGGGCATTTCCCATTGTGTCATGGCTGTAAACCGTGTGTCTGGGGCCCCCCCCTGCACTCCACAGCCGCCTGCGCACGCAGCACCCCCTCCTGGATGCCCAATGTCATCTCAACCCTCCCATGTCCGAAGTTGTGCCCCTGGTCACTGCGGTCCTCCCCATCTCGGTCCACTCCATCCTCCTGGCTGCGTGGGCCCCAAACCTGGGGAGCATCCTTGACCCTTCTCTCTTTCTCCCCACAGCAAATTCTGGTGGCCCCACTCTGAGGATGCACCCAGCAGCCAGCCACTTCCCACCACCTCTCCTGCTGCCGACGGATCCAAGCCCCCAGCCTCTCTCACTCGTACTGAAATGGCCTCCCAAATGGGCCCCTGCTTCCACTCTGGCCCTGCTACAATTTACTCCCAAGACCACAGCTAAAGTGATCCTGCTAAAACCCAAGGCAAATCATGTCACTCCTCTTCCCAAAAGTCTGTAGTGCCTCCTCCTCCCACTCAGAGAGAAAGCCAGACGCCATCCTTGATCTGCCTGCCCCATGCCCGGATCCTCTCTGGCCTCATCCCCTGCTCCTCCTCCCTTCACCCTTCAGTTCCAGCACTTGTGCCTCAGGACCTTTGCACTTGCTGATACTTCTGCCTGGACAGCCCTTCCCAGACATACCCACATGGCTCATTCCCTCTCTTCTTTTGAATTCTTTGCTCAAATGTCACTTTCTCAACATGGCCTTCCTCAAACACCTGATTTAAAATTGCAAACTCCAGCTCCTCCAACACGTCTATCCCCTTGTAGCATTTATCACTAGCCAACACTTTAATATTCATTTACTGACTGATTGTGTCTCCATCCACTAAAACGTAAGCTTCGTAAGGATGGAGATTTTCGTCTGTCTGTCCCTGCTGTCTTGTATCCCCAGTGCGTGGAACTGGGCTTGGCACACACTAGCTGCTCATTAGTATGCGCAGAATGAGTGAATTTAAAAAAATTACTTGCCATGGTCACATGGTGGTGGAGGTGGGGTTTAAATTCTGGGCTGACCCTAATGTATATTCCTAATCTGGGAGGCACGGGGAGAGGGAGGGAGAGCTGTCCTGCTGAGTATGTCCTTTGATTAATAAGTCGCCTGGAAGGGGGCGAGGGCAGCAAAGAGGGGTAGGTGGCCGGCATCACCCCAGACCAGTGTGCACAGATGTCCCCATCCCCCCCAAGTAGATACACGGAGATGTGGCAGCTGCTTTAAAGAAGCAAAAGGAGCAATTCCAACACAGGCTCTAAGGCGACTTTCCCAAGGTCACCCAGCTGATTAGTGGCAGAGCTGTCAACACCCACAAATTCTGGAAAGATTTCTGTGGAGTACCTGAAAATTGGTTTCTCAAAGATAACTGGCTTTTGACAAATTTCCCAAAGAACAAGGTGAGGGCTTCTGTCCAAATGCGTCCATTGTCTCATCTGCTCCCTGACCCCGGGGCTGCTGGCAGACACAGGCCTGCTCGGGAAAGCCTGTGACAGAAGAACTCAGTGCAGTCGAGGAGCGCGGCAGGCTGACGGCTGGAGACACCGCACGTGCTTGCTGCCCCAGCCTCCCCGCGCCCCTTGCACACCCACACCGCTGCTCAAGCTGGTCCCGTGGCAATGAGGCTCCTTTGGGCTCCACCCCACTTGGCAGAGGCCCCCGCTCCTGCAGAGCCCTCCTTTATCTGATTTTCGTGTCCCCTGTGTGGCCTCCGTCCCCTTTCTGAGGTCCATGGGAACCTGGGGACCTTACGGGACTGTTCCACTCCCACTGGACGTAAGGGCTACACCCTATTAGCCCATCTTTGCAGCTGCAGACCCAGCCCAGGCCTGGCCCGCGGGGGCAGGCGGAGAAAGCTCAGCCAGAGTTTGTGAGCACTGACCCGAGGACGAGGATTCGTCACCCGCTCCCCTTCCTCGAGGACCAGCAACCTCTAGCTGGGGTTGGTCCCATCCTTAGGGGTGTGGGTGTCCCCACAGCAGGATGGAGGCAGCCAGGAAGGGCTCCCAGTGCACCAAGCGGCACCTGGAATTCCCCTGCAGCGTTTCATTTGGTCCCGAAGGAGCAGGTTGCAGGGTGGCAGGCACAGTGGGGTCCCGTTCGTGGATTTTTTTAACCTCACTCAGTGAATGTATGGAGTGGATGGAACAAGACAAGCAGAAAGGGAACAAGGCGGGAATCTAGACTCAGTATTTAGATATGGACAGAGATGCACTGCGTCTGCCTGCAAGCTGTCTGAGCTCTCGAGGAAACTGGGCAGAGTGGGCCTGTCTCAGCAGGGGGCCCCCTGAGACAAGGCTCTGGGCGCAGGTCGTTTTGGGGCCAGGTGATCTCAGGAAATAAAAATGAGGGAGCGGGGCGAGCGTTCTGGAGCCCACACTGCCGGGGGTGGCTGGGCTCATTAGCTCGGGGCCCCCTGAGCAGCCCAGCAGAGGGCACCTCAGAACTGTCCCCTGGAGGCTGGGGAGCAGAGGCATCTATCACTGACCCTGCGCCCCAGTGGTTGAGTGGGACCCCCAAGGGAAAGTTAGGTTGTGACTGCATCCAGTTGAGGGGCTGCCTGCAGCTTAGGAGAGAGCAGAGAGGATGGACCCAGTGCAGAGCCAGGACAATGGGGCCTGGGACCGGCCACCCCAGTGGCTCTGACGTCAGGCGGCTGAGGGATGCGTGCTGCCTGCAAGAATCTGCTAGGAAATGGCGACGGCTGGGAGCACACGTGTGTGCTGACTTGGAAAGGACAGTAAGCACCAAGAAGCAGGAAATTCACGTCTTCTTCCGCTGGCTATAAGGAACCTTCCAGAATCTATGTGGAGTCAAGCCTTCCAGCATCATTTTCTTAGAGTGGGGATTTCTGTGGAACATATAACTTTGTGCCTCTTTTGCGTGTCCCCACGTAACACGGGCGACACCTTCCCCTGAAGCTGGTGCTAGCCGCCTCTGCAGTCCCAGGAGGGGACGGGGTGGGCAGCCGCTGGCTCCACCTCCAGGACAGGCTTGGGAAGGAGTCCAGGGTCCAGATGGGTCTCAGGGAGCAGGGAGACCCCCGTGGGGCAGCTCCCCACCCCACGGCGCGGAGTGGATTTATCACTGACGCCGGGGTCCCAGCTATTAAACACGGGGCTGCCTAAACGGCCCACAGGGCTATAGATCTCCGCTCCAGGGTCACTTCCATTTTCCTGCTCACTGAGCACAACCAAACTTTTGCTTCCTAAAGAAAAGTCTATCCTTTAAGGCGGTAAGCACAGAAGTGGCCCCCACCCCTACCCCTGCAGACAAGGCAGCGACTCCTCCAGTAGGTGGCTGGAGACGCTCGCCGTTCCCCACCCCCGCCTCCCCCAGCCACGTCAGCCTTGGCGGCAAGTGGCGGGTGCAGGGCTCCCAGGTCCAGCTCTGAGGCCCCGGCTGTGCAACCTCAGGCAAGCCGCTTCACCTCTGGGGCCTCCGCTTCCTTGCCTGGAAGATGGGCCCCTCACACCCACTTCCCAGGACAACCTGAGGACCAAACGGATATAAAGCAGCTGCCACTGTTGGGACCCAAAACTGGGGGCTCCCAGCACATCCTGGACTTTCCGTCTCCTGCTGGGTCCCTCCCCCGGGTCACCTCACTAGCCCTCCCTGCATGGCCTGCCTCCCTCTTCCCGAGCCTTGTCCGCAAAGTCTCTGGTGCGTCCACCCCTCGGCTAAGAAGACCCTCCAAAACCCTGGCTTTCCCCGAGCTCCTCTGGCGCCTCCTGTGGCTCCCACCGTCCAGGGACTGGAGGCTGAACTCGGCCGCTGGGAGCTCCACGCCTGCCTCACCCCCGCCCCGGCGCCCCCATGCCTGCCGCCTGCCACAGTCACGCTGCTGTCCACACTGCCTGCCATGTGAGCCCCACGAGGACGGCCCTGGGTCGAGGCAGGCCCATCCTCTGAGCAAGGGCCAGGGTCCCGCGTGCGGATTTGACTGCGAGGGCCCCGGAGCCCTGGTCCTCTGTGCTGCACGTCTCAGGGTAGGCTGTCCCTGAAGCTCTGGGCCACCTCCACCCCAGCCCTCCCCTCACACGCAGGGCCTGCTCCTCCTCAGAACCAGCGTTCCCAGCAGGCAGCACAGGCTCCAGGTCAGCTGGCTCAGAACGGCAAAGCTCAGTGTCGTTCTTCCCCAGCTGTGACCTTGGGCAAGTCCCTGTGCCTCAGTTTCCCCAGGAGGAATGTTAATAGCAACCCACCTCCTTAGTGTTCTTCTGGGGTCAAGGGGCTGAATCACAGACCCAGAACACAGCATCGTCCGTCATCAGAATCTGCAGCATCGTTCCCACTTACTGAGGATGCCCTACGTGTCACTTGATGGCTCTTCTGTCACTAATCCTCACTCTGCAAGGCAGGCCACACTATCCTTGTTCCACAAATGAGGAAACCAGGGCCCAGAGGAGTAATTTACCCAGAATCATAGCCCAGGCCTGCCTGATCCCAAGACGTGCTCTTCAGGGCCCTTTCTCTTACACCACACGCCCGTGCCGGGTCCTGAGCCTTCATGCATATCATCACGTATGTGAGCCTCACAACAGCCCTGAGAGGTAGGTATTAGTATCATCATCCCCGTCTCACAGATAAGGAAACAAAAGAACAGAGAAGTTAAGTAACATATGCAAGGTCACACAGCAATCAGCAGCAGAGCCAGGAGTGGCACCCAGGCAGTTTGTGCTCCTAGCCACTACCCTGTGTGTGTCTTCCCTGCACTGCCCTCTCTCATTTCATGCGCTCCTCCCAGGAACCCCTTGAGGCGGGTAGCATTAGCCCCATTTCACAGCTAAGGAGACTGGGGCTCTGACACAGCAGGTGTGAAATTAAACCAGGAGACACTGCATTTCCAGCTGTGAAAACAAAATGGCTTAAAGTGTCCCTTGAATTCTTTCTGTATTGTTACATTCGGGAAAAACTAACCCGGGGGTGAGGATGCAGCTCCTCAATGACAGCGTCTCTCTTTCTCATCCTGCTGGCCCGCGCTGGAACCACACAGCCCATTGTGCAGACGCCACGCTTGCCGCAGGGCAGCAGATCCTGAAGGAGGCTGCAGATCAGGAACAAAATCAGACTGCAGAGCCCAGGAAACTCTGCCCCTCGTGTCCTGATCCGCCTCGGGGCTTGGGGAGTGGCTGGCCGTATGTCTGGCTGTTTGCAGGAAGTGCACCAAACACCTCGGGGATCCCTGGGGGGAGGACCTCCTGGCAGTAGCCCAGCAAGACAAGCAGCCGCTGGCTCCACGCCCACAGCGAACGGAGGCATCATTAATTGAGCAGAGCGTCCTTCCCAGAGAGGCGAGGCGGGGCCTCAGGATCCTTTGCAGAACAGTGTTCTGGGCAGCACCTATTGATCAGAACTACATTTCCTACAGCTTCCTTGCAGTTAAGAGTGGTATTTGATAATGTTTTGGTCATTGAGCCATAAGCAGAAGTATAGGATGGTATTTCTAAGACATCTTTTTAAAGGGAGACAGTGTGCCCTCCTTCAGCTCTTCTTCTATCTTACTGCTTGGAATATCGGTGCAAAGGCTGGAGCTCTGGCAGCCATATGGACCATGAGGTACCTTTGGGAATGGAAGTCACAAGCTGTGAAGGGAGAGCAGCAGGCAGAAGGAGTCTGGGGCACTGATCCCCTCATGGAGCCCCACAGTGTCCTTGGACTGCCTGCTTTCAAACTTGTCTTAAATGAGAGAGAAATGAACTTCTGTTCTTGTTTGAGTCTATATTATTAAGGATCTTTGATTGCATACAATCAGAACTAATTCATACTGATATACCTCTAACCCCATCCACTCCCCCAGGTATACTTTCAGCATGCTCCCCAATTTACAGGCCCCCGAATCTATGGGGCTGCTCCACACTCCGACTCTGTACCTGCCACATGCTATTCCTCTGTCTGAAACACACTCCCTGCTCGTCTCGTCATCGGGAAAACCGACTCATCGTCCCAGACTCAGCTCATGTGCTTCTCCCTGGGAAGCTGTCCGGGATCCAAGGTTATAGTGCACCCAGCTTCTGCGCCCTCGCGGTGCTCTAGGTCTCCCACTCACCTGCAGCCCCAGCAGCCTGTCCTGTAATGATCTATACCCGTAGTTGTTCTGGGGGATCCTGGTAGCAGGGACAGTGTCCAAGCTTCCCCACGGGCCCAGGCAGAGGCAGCACAGTGAATGGAGAAAGAATGAAGAATACTGAATGAGTGCCTGGGGGGTCAGCCACTCTACATTACAGAAGCTCCCGCAGCTGCAGCAGCCAGGGCAGGCTCCCTGGAGGTGGAGGGGTAGACGGTGGCACAGAGCACACCAGCTGGGGCTACTGCACCAGGCTGCTGCCTGTGGCACAGAAAGCAGACACCACAAACCCTCAAGAGATCTTTACGTGGCTTAATGGAATGTCTCCCAGACACTCCCCGGGCATCTCAGAGGTCACGGCCCCCCGCGGCTGCCAGCGCCCGGGACCACCAATTGGTGGTGATTGACAGGGCAGCTGCCTCAAGGAGCTCCAAGGCCCTGGGCGGGCAGGGAGGGGTCAAGCATTGTTGGGAGCTGAGCTTACTCTGTGCTGGCGATATCCCGCCATCTGGTTGGGGTCAGAGGTCTCCGGGGACAGGTTTGATTTATAGGCCGGTGCAGCCGCCCAGGCGGCATGGGGGGAGGGCACGGAGAGGCCAGGGCGGGGGTGTGGGGAGAAGGGGGAAGGGCAGGCAGAGCCCCTCAGAGGCTGAGCCAGCACCATGCTTCTGCTCTCGGCCTCAGAGCCCTCACGTTGCTTTTAACAGAGAAACATCGCAAAAGAAAGTATTGAAAAGCCAAGAGGTCTATATTGTGCGCTGACTGTCTGCCCTGAGCCATGTCACAGGCTGTTATCCGGGAGAGAAAGCATCTGTGAGCCGCATGCACTGGCGCCCCCCGCGGGCGCTGTGCTGGGCTCTCTGACGCCCTGCCACCCTCCAGCACAGCCATCATAGCCGCAGTTTACGGATGCTGACAACAAAGGAAAGGCAGAGTCCCACAGGCCTGAATGGAGAGCTGGGATGCACCTGGCTTTCAGAGCCCTCCCCGCTCCCTGCAGGGCCTCCGAGGGCCCCGGGAGAGAGGCGGGAGAGGTAAGCGGGGGCCAGGGTCCAATGAGGAGCAGCCACAGGGGAAGATGTCCAGGTGCTGGTCCCCAAGGGGGCCGTGCCGTCCTCTTTCCCGGGTTATGAAGCCCTGCAGACCCTCCGGCGCCCAGATGTGCTCCAGCAGCACAGAGCAGAGTTGTCAGCACCCACTGAGATCATTAAGGAGGACTCTGGACACGACGATGGCATCTGAGCCCTGAGGAAGGACAGTTTCAGGCAGGTGGAGAGGTGGGCTGGCATCCAGGCAGGGGCACAGCCCAAGTGCGGAGGCGAAATCTGCCTGGTGAGACGCGGGGCTGGCCCGAGGACCGGGGAGACACTCCTGTGACAGAGTGCTGAGAAGCCGGCTCTTGTGAAGGAGGCCACAGCCCGGGCACATGTCCCCGGGTCTGCCTGGAGAGGGGGCACAGCCTAGCCAGCTGTGGCCTCCTTCCTGGCAGGAGGCTGAGAACATGGGACCTCAGAAGGGCTGACGCCTTCCCATGTCCTCTGCTGGACACGTCCTGGGACCAAGAGGGACACCACCCAGGCTTCTATTGGGCACAGGGTGGTGGCTAGCATGGGACAATAGTGAGTGTCTCCTCTGAGAAACCACGGAGCACAGTTCCCAGGGGTCCCCCCAAAGAAACTGGGAGAAGCCGAGCACCTGACCCTCCAGCTCCCCCACATGGAGGGCGCCCCACTGTCTAGTGGGGGCTCCGGGCCTCTGTGGCTGCCCAGGTCACACAGCTCGGCAAAGCCTGGCCTTAACCCACATCTAGAGAAGTTCCAATGGTCACGCAGGGGCTACACAAGGAACACGGGGACACCACAGACATCTCAGGCGTTTAAAGCCTGCTGCAGCTCCAGGATCAGAGGGAGGGCACCAGGGGTGGGAGGGAAGAGCCTCAGGACACCCCGAAAGGGGGCCTTTGAGCCTGGGAGTCAAGAGACTCAAGTCCAAATTCCAGTCCTGGCCCTGCAACCTTTCAGCCTCTCTCAGCCTCAGTTTCCTCATCCACAGAATGGGGATGTTCACCCGGCCCACACAGGGCCAGGAGGATGGGACAGAATTGCACACACAAAAAGCACTAAGCTCGGGGCAGGTAATGTTCACGGCCAGCTTCGTTGGGAAGAACACCAATTCTGTGGCGGGAAAGGTGGCTCTGGGGGGATTCGAATGCCCCTCCCCGTTCTGCATGTCTGCAGTGGGGACTTCACGAAAACCAAAACCGGAGCCAGGCCGGAGCAATGACCCGCCCCGGGCTGGGGCGTAGGAGGCAGACCATCACCAACACGCTGGCCAGAGCCGTCACCTCCCAGCTAGGAATGCAGACGAACAGCCCCTTCAGCCCAGGAGGGGCTGCGTCATGAAAGCAGACACCAGGCCGCTTCCTACCAAGCACACCCCTGCGGGATGCTGGTGCAGCCCAGCACTGGCCTTTGACCTCTGCCCCTGATTTGTTTACACACAGCGGGGCTGGGGTCAGAGCTCAAGACAGACGGGCCGGCCTGTGAGTTCAGAAAATGACAGCCAGACCTGGCTGGCCGCACCCACGCGTCAGGGGCGAGGAGAATGCTCAATGACTCGCAGAGCACGGTGCTGAGGACAAGCCGCCAGGCCAGGAGGGAAGAGAGGGAGCCAGCGGGGCCTGCACATAGTGACCCGTGCTGCCCTGTCCAATGGTGGCTGCACAGAAGGGACAGAAAGCCCCCCGCCTGCTCGGGCCGCGCGGACACGGGGAGAACCCGCTACCCCTTCTCCAAAGAGCCCCTGCCCAGCTGGAGAGACACGGCGGACACCCCTGGACCTCCAAACCACCCCTGGGGCAGCCCCTGACCACAAGTCAAAGTGGATAACCCGCAGTGCGGTGTGACGCGTCTCTAACAGATCCCAGACGTGTACAAGGGCTCTCACCCCATGACGACCCTCCTCTTTCCTCCTCCCTCCCACCCCCAGGGGAGGAGAGGGGCTCCGCAGCTCGGTGGGGACTCCTCGAGACCTCGCAAGGGTGCTGCTGCTCCCCACCTGAACCTGCCTGCTCCTGGGGGTGTGGCCTCCCCCTCCCCAGGCCGAGCTCCCCCAGGCCCCCCTCCGCGCATTCCTGGCATGCCTCCTGGCGCTCCCCACCCTGACCTCTGACATTCTCTGGGGCGTCCTGGCCGTGCTGCACAGCTCTTCTTGGACGGCATCTGCACTGGGTCTTCCTGTGCCCACCCGCCACGAGCTGGGCCCTGGGGCCCTGGAATAACTCAGGGGAGAGCTGACCTGCCCCTGCCGTGGGTCCCAGAAATAGTCCATGATGGTCACATGGGCCAGCGCCCTCTCCATTAGGCTCCCCAGCCCTCCCCCGTGGCTCTGAAGCAGGGCTGTCCACGGGAACTTTGTGCAGTGATGGAAATGCTCTACACCTGCACAGCCAACATGGCAGCCACCAGCCACGTGTGGCTACTTGAATGTGGCTAGTGCAAGTGAGGAACTGAATCTTTAACTTAATTTTAACTAATTTAAACTTAAACGTAGGTAGTCACACGTGGCTAATGGTTACTGTGTTGGACAGCACAGCAGAATAACGGAGACCATTCATGGTCCTCTTGTCCCATCCCCTCCTTCCTGAGATGGAGAAACGGAGGCACAGAGAGGGGAGGTGACCTGCCCTAGGTCACACAGTGGTGGCCAAGCTGGAACGAGCTGAGCCAGGTGCCCTGGTCCCTAGTCCAGTGCTCTTTCCAGGACCTGTCCCCCCTCCCTCCTTTCCAACCAACACCAGGCTCGGGGTAAATCAGGTTAGTTCAGGCCGAGATGCTTTTTCAACTTCCACACATCTGAATAATCCATTTTGGCAAAACACCTTGAAAAGCCAAGGAACTCTGCTTGCAACGGCCAAAAAGGAAAGAAAAGCCCTCAACCCACCATGTCCCTCATGGGTGGCTTGCCCAGCCTGGAGGTGACAAACACCTGGGCCAACAGAGGCCTCTCAGAGCCTTGGGGCTCTGCCATGCCAGGGGATAGAGCAGATGGCAGAGGCCATCGGAGCAGCCCCCGCCCTCGTGTGCCCTTCCCAGAGTGCAGCCAAGGACATGGAGAGGCCACAACACAGTGGCAGTGGAAGCCCAGCCCTCAACTACACGGGTCGGGAGGGCTCCAGGCCATGGGTCAGCTGCCCACACCCAGGTAGGGAAGGCTGTGAGCTGCAAGGCCCCAGCCACGGTGTAGCTCTCACCCAGTTCTGGAGCCTGAAAGAAGGAGAGGAGGCGCAGGGCAGACTGGCCAAGGCGCCCTGGGCTCCCGCTCTACAGAGCACTCTTAGCTGGACGGCCAGAGCGTTCTCAGTGGACCTGTGGAACTCTGTGCTTAAACACACATGCGTGAGCACAACCCCCCTGGAATTCTGCTTCTGGAGCCGTCATGAGGTGGAAGACGAAAGACGGGGTTCAAATGGGCTCTCCCACTCCCAGTGCGACCTGGGTGAGGCTCCCAGACGGCCTGGGCCCAATCACTTGTCCAGTAAACTGCAAATAGCAACGCCTACCTCAATGGAAGGCACCCTCACCACAGTTCCAACAACACGCCATTTTGTAGAACAAGGAGACATGTCCCAGTGGAAAAGACACTTTAAATTCTGCTTTTTTAAAATGAGGTTGTTTATGACTTTTTTTAAACAGTGGAACAGAGTCCGAGAGATGGAAGGAAACGGCACAGCCTGCAGGCCCTGCCTCCAACCCCAGGGCCTCGTGCCCTGGCTCACCCGGCGCCCACCAAACTCGCCAGCCGCCCTGTGGGCCACAGACTCACTCTTCCCGCAGGTCCTCCCACGGCTGCCTCCGCCGCAGCGTGTGGGTCTCACTCAGACGCCCCTCCCAGGCAGGGGGCCGAGGCAGCAGCTTGGAGCAACCCTCCCCGGCACATCCTCCAGTCTCGTTCTCTTAGTCACATTTATCTGTATGGGGATTTACTATGGCATTTATTTGGGTTTTTTTCTGTTTCTGTTTGTCTCTCCCCCTAAATGGTCATCACAGTATCCCCAGTGCCTGTCACATAGGAGATGTTCGAAAATAGCCCTTGTGTGATTGACTGACTGATAAAAAGTCTCTTCTAAAAAGTGACTGTGGCTCCTCAGCAAACTGGGCTCCAAAAAGAGTGGAGACCCACCCGCCTCGTTCACCATGGCAGCCTGCTCTTGGCCAGGCCCCGGGCAGGCCCCTCACAAACACCGAGTGAAAGGATGCACGACGGGGTCACTGTCCCTCCCCGTGACGTGCACAGACTGGCCTACGCAGGACGTGTGTGGCTGAGGATGTGGCTTCTTCACACCCAGATCAAGTTAGTGGCTGTGGCAGGGTGCAACTAATGTCAACATACTCTTTCTAGCTAACTGGAAACTTCTCAGGATTCCCTTCCCTGGATTTCAATGAGAGGCTTGTAAACTCTTTCTGTTTCATGCAGATGCTGTGGGAGGAGGGTGCTCTTTCCCTGGGCCTCGCCCTCCACCCAAACGTGCTCTTTCATCCTGCTGTGTAGACTCCATGTATCCAGCCATTCATGCGACAGATGCTCACTGAGGACCCGCCGCATGCCAGGTGCTGCGAAACAAGGGAAGTGGATGGCCCAGCCCTGCCACTGGGGAGAAACGCGGCCACCGGGAGGTCTCCCGGCTGCACCTGCGCCATCTTGAGGGGGCAGAAGTGGTCACACCGGAGGAAAGAAGTGGAGGAAAGCGGCCTTTCCAAACTCAGGCGCCCAGCACTGACACTTCGGCCACATGGACTCACCGTCCGTTTCCTTGGTGCTGGGGCCGGTAAGAGCGATCTTCAGTCCCCCAGGCCTGACGGAGTCAAGACTGGGAGCCCGACCCCTGCTTCTACCTTGGACCACACTTCCCAACCAGCAGTTCCTATAAATCTAGGACATCACTGCTTGCCAAGCCACGCCCTTTCCTACACGACCCTGTACCCCCACCCACCCCAGCGGCCACCTTGCCAGCCAGGCAGCCCATGCAGCTGGATGGCTGGGTTGATGGCATGATCAACTGGGAAGCTTGTAACACACACACACACACACACACACGCACACACCCCAGGGCCCACTGATTCCCTAGGTGACAGCCGAAATCTGTGTCTCTCACACTTTCCCTGGGGGATGCTGATGTCCGGCAAGTGTGCTAGGTGACCAGCTCCAGGACTCCCACTCAGAGGCTGGTGGGACCCTCTGCCTGAGCCGGAAGCTCTGGGCCCGGCAGAGGCCGTCAGGACTTTAACCCAAGCCAGCCAGCAGTGAGGCAGGAGCCGTCAGGATGCGGGGCGGGGACAGGGCCACGGGGAGCCGATGCCATGGGGCACTCACACTCCAAGGGAACAGAAAAGGTACAGGAGAGGCTGGGAACAGGTGGATGGGAGGGGCTGGGGCAGATGTGCAGTCGAGGCAGCACTGGGGCCCCTGTACGCGCTCCTGTTCCCACGCCTGCCCAATCCTCACGCAACCTTCCACTCACCCGAGGCAACTGGGGTCTTCTGGACTTCTACGGGAGCCCAAGGAAACATCCCACCCCCACTCTGGGCACCTGGCCTTCCTCCGCGTGAGCAGTGGGAGTGGCCCCACGCTGTGACTCTGGCACCTGACCCCACCGGCGGCCACACTCTGGGAGAAGAACAGGATCCCACACGCCCCTCCAGCGAGGCCCAGGCGTGAGGCAGAGAGCTGTCACCCACCCCACTACACACCAGAAGCGAACCTGCTCTCCCCTGGGACACCCTGGTGAAATGCATTTTGAGGGAGAAACAGCAACAAACAGGTAAGCTCTGGCACGCGGCCGTGGCTCCAGATGGATCAGCTCAAATGCTTCTACTTAAATGGCTCCGAGGCCGGATGATGATGTCTGCGCAGCAGCTCTGGCCCCTCGCTGCTCCCAGCGGGGTCACCGGCCTTGGAGGCAGGCGAGATGGGGCCACCGCGTGCCCCGTCGAGTGTGGTCCCAGGGCTCCTGATGGGGCAGCCCGTCCCCATCGGGGCTCCCAGCAGGCGTCACAGAGCAGGGCTCACAGCTCTATTTATAGAAAGTGGTGGCCACGAAGGATAAAGAACAGGGAGAGCCGGCGGGGCGGTATTTTCCAAGCTCACTCTGTCTCAGCTTAATTTCATCCCAAGCAAATAAATCACTAAGGAGGCACCGAGTCCTGTAAGATCTGATGAAGAAGGGTTATTAAACCGCACAGGCTGAACGTGAATTATGGAAGGCCTCAGACAAGCAGCCTTATTAGTGTCTGGGCCGGGCCGTAACTCACGCTAACCGCCCCCTTGCCTCAACCAAGCGACAGGACTGGGACAACGCTGGCTCCTGACCGTGGGCAAACAAAGGCTGTGGCCAGCCCAGAGGCTGTGCACTCTCCGGTCATTTCACCACCCTCCTGCAAACCTGCGTCCTCTCTTCCTGCTTCCCAGCAGCACCCACTGAGTCAGCGCGACTCCAGCGGCAGAGGTGGCAATGAACGCAGCCTGGCTGGCCTGTGTCAAGCGGGTTTAATGCCGTGGCAGAGAGGGCTGCTGACGCCAGCTTCGGTAAAGCCTACTGCTAAACACACCAAAGCCAAGGCCTGGGACTGCCAGCAAAGCCACGGACGACTCTCTGGACCCCATGTGGCGTGGAGGGTGCAGGTGTGGGTGCGGGATTGGGTCTGGACGCAAGTCCACGGGTGGTGGCCTCCCCCGCATGCCCCGGGAGGGGGCTCCTCCTCCCGCTCAGCTTCAGTCTCCTTGGTGTGAAGTGGGGAACAGCACCTTCTCCCCATCCGTGGGGGATGCACAGCTAATGTGCACAGGGTGCTTGCCAGTGTCTGAACGGAGCTGTGGAGGTTTAAATCAGATGATGCACGAGCTGGGCTGAGCAGTGTCTGGCCTTTCCTAAGTGCTCAATCAATGACTGTTTAACAAAGAGCTATTTCTAGTTGCAATAATCCCTTCCCAAACAAAGTTGGCCCCACGGGAAATTCATGGATAAGAGTATGGATCTACTTGTGTGTACCTCGCTGGCAACCGGGAGAATTTGGGTTCCAGGACATGTAAACTGAGTCACGGCGGTAGTTGGGGAGAATGAGAACAAGAGGGAAGTGGGGCTGGATGGGAAACAGAGGGGATGCAGAGGGCACAGCTGGACTGGGGGCGGGGGGCAGACACAGGAACCACCCTCGCATCAGCCAGGCAGGAGGGGTGGTGGGCAGAGGCAGGCTGGGCAGCACTGGGCCTGGCTGGGGCAAGGAAGGGGCCATTTCCAACACAGAGGTCAGCATGGACAAGGTGCGGAGGAATAAGCAGATTAGCTTGGCTGCAGGGTCAGGGTGGGGTTAGGGGGTGGATGGTGGGGACGAGGGGACAAGCTGTGCACGCAGAGGCTTGCCCTATGCCCGCCCTCAACAGGCAGCATTGCAGGCATCAGCCAGGAGCCTGTCAGAAAGGCAGAACCTGAGCGCACGTCATTCTACCCATACCTACTAAGTCAGAACCTGCATTTAACAAGGTCCCCCCGACCCAAATGCACACTGAGGTTTGAGAAGCACTACTGACAACAAGGCTTGGGTAAGTCACATCGCCACACCCACTTCACAGGTGTGAGAAGTCAGGAACTCAAGCCAGGGCATCCAGGTGGTAAAGGGAGAGACCCGTTCTCTCTGGTCTCTGACTGTGCTGAGCCCCGTTGTTCTGTGCTTTGAGTGCGGGCTGGGACAGGGCGTCTGACACATGGGGGCACTGAGAAGCTGTGGAGGGTCTCCACGTGTGCATCTGTGGGGGTGGGAGAGCACCCATCCAAACTCTGCCCCAGCTCCTAAGGCCGCTCCCTAGGAAGCCCGCCAGGCCCCGCCAGCCCCCGCCCATCACTCTCCTAAACTCCTACGTCCTCCATCAACTATGCAGGGTTTTTCAATACAGACTCATAACCCACACTGAATTCTCAGTCTTGTTTCTGGCAAGGTGCATTTTCAAGGGGGACTGGAGGCCTGGGTTTAGTCCTGGTTCTGCTGCTAATCAGCTGGTGACCTTGGGCGAGCCCTCCCGCTCCCTGGTCCATTCAGCTCCCACCTGTAAATTGTGGGTCTTGCACTGGCTGCCAGACGGCCTCTGTTCCAGCCCTGACGCCTGGGGCCCGCCTTCACCCTCCCGCCAGTCCCTGAAAACCGGAGACCCGCTACCGCTTCCCCCTCCCCTTTGCTCCCAGGTCCCTTAGCGGCGAGCCCAGAGCCAGGCGGCGTAGCCATCTGTTCAGAGGCAGATGCTGCCCCTCAGGCCCACCACCCAGCAGCTCATCCCCGCTGAACGTCCATGTGGCACAGCTGGCGGGGGCACCGCTTCTTCGGACATCCTTGCTGGACACACGCCCACCACGCAAGTCACCACCGGGAGCTACAAAACGCCTGAGCCAGACGCTTAGCTGGAAACCTTTGAAGCTGCTCACAGGAAGACAGACGGGCCCAGCTCATGTGTGACAGATCACAGTGGCCCTTGAACCTCAGGTGGCATTTCCATCCTGATCTTAAAGAGAGTCAGACTACCTTAAACCAGTGTATTCTCTTGTGCGAAAGCCCTCAGATTTCACAGTGTGGACCCAAATTTAATAACAATAATTATTTCCACATTTAATAAGGCTAGGTAACTTTACTAATCTAT
Organism: Equus quagga; assembly: GCF_021613505.1. Lineage (NCBI taxonomy): Eukaryota > Metazoa > Chordata > Mammalia > Perissodactyla > Equidae > Equus > Equus quagga. The sequence goes on along the minus strand of NC_060267.1, from coordinate 174,087,019 downwards.
GGGAGCTACAATAGCCATAATTGGCAATTATTAAACCTACCTTTTTGAGCACCTCCTATGTGGCAGGCTGTAGCCCAGGCACTCTCCACAGAAATCCACAATCCCGATGCCTCATGGCAAAGCACATTTCTATCACTATTACAGATGAGAAAACTGAGGCTCGGGGTGAAGGGACTTGCTCAGGGTCACAGCTTATTAGCAGCCGAGTCAGGATGGAGTCCAGGGATGGGAGACCTGAGCCCCATCCTTCCCACGACACCACGTGTGGCCCCAAGAGGAAGAAGGCAGCAGCGTTTTGTTCCAGCACCCTCCACACCAACTCCGCGGAGGCCCACAGGGGTCCTCGTCCAGACCGGGCCTGCTTTCAAAGCCCCCTTCCTGCAGCAGAGTCCTGGATTGAACCTACTCGTGACTGTGTTAATGTGAAAAAAAACCCTCAAAGCAGGGCCCTGGCGTCTGAGAGAAACCTTTTTTCAGCTGAAAGTCTGTTCCTTTTTGTGGAAAACAAAGGGCAGGGGCCAGTTTCTGAATGTCGGGATCCTGAATTGAATTGCCAGGCCCATCAAGCAGCCCCGCTTGGCCTGGGCGTGGGGACAGATGTGCTGTGCACGGCGCACAGTGAGAGGTGGGAATGAGTCACTCAGGGGTCGGTCGGGCTTCATGGGGCTGGCAGCCAGCCCCACTCTGTTCCAGCCAACTGAGGCTCAGGGCCCGCTGCGGTGCAGAAAAGAAAAGCTATGAAGGTAGTGGGAGGCCAGTGCATTAATGTGCATTTATTGAGCACCTACTGTGTACACTATACCAAGGGGTGAGATGAGGGGTGGCCGAGAAGGCTAACAGGCAGTCCCCACCTCAAAGAACTACCACTTTCAGCAGGAGCAGCAGCAGCAGTAACAGAACAGCAAAACACAATTACGGACCTGCTCTGTGCAAGTAAAGGGCCCATGGGTCTTGTGGTGCTGACATACACCCCACGTAAGGATTGACTAGACTACACAGCTCGGATGATTTTAGTCCAATCAGGTGTTTGAAGCCTCCTTGACAGCAAATTAACGTGATTCTAATGTCTTTTAAACTAGAAACCAAATCATTCACAAGCTTTCCTCAGGTGCCCGGGACGAGCTTGGCACCGGGCATGGCAGTCAGTAACCCAGGATAAGCATCCATTCACACCCGCACCGGGAGCCGCGGGCTGGACCACGATTCACCTCTGCACCAATTCTAACGCTCGCTTCACCTCGGCACCAGTTCTAACGCTCGCTTCACCTCAGCACCAATTCTAAGGTTCGTTTCACCTTGGCACCAGTTCTTACGCTCGCTTCACCTCTGCACCAATTCTAATGCTCGTTTCACCTCGGCACCAATTCTAACGCTCGCTTCACCTCGGCACCAATTCTAACGCTCACAGCAGCTCGGCAAGTGACATTGGACTATTGCCAGTGCGTAGATGGGAAAACGCGAGGATGTTAACTAGCCAGAGGGGCAGAAATGAAATTCAAATGGGGGATCAAAATTTTCTTTTCAAAGATAGGAAACTGCCTAAATGTCCAAAAATAGGGGTCTGAATAATTAAATTATGATACAACCATACCATGGAAACCTATGCAGCTGTTAAGAAAGAACGAGGCGGCTCTGGATTAATCATATCAAACAATCCCAGGGTCCAGGAAGGGAGAAAAAGAGATGCAGAGCAACGCTTACAGTACGATCGCGTTTGTGCCAAACTTCTCTGTCACAAAATTCTAGAAGGACGTGTGAAAGGCTGCTAAGGGTGGGTGCCAGCAGGGAGGGGCTGGGGCTGTGGCACCCCACACCCTTTTGTACTGTTTCAATTGGTTGCCGTGTGCACAGTTTACCTTTCAAAAGTAAATGCGTGCATAATTTGAAGTCCCTACTCTGTCCACCTCCCACGCATGCCTCTTGGGTCACCATCATGCCCTGAGGAACTTCATATGCAGCTGGGGAAGGAGGCTCATCCACGTGGGAAAGGGAGCGAATGGGGTGGACGGAGGAGAACTCGGCGCTGGGCTGAGGGTGCAGGGGCAGGAGGCAAGCGGAGCCGAGTCCTGATGGCAGGGATGCTGAGAGGACCGCGCCACGCGGGAGACACAGGGGAGTGGAGCAGGAAGGTCGTGAGTTCAGCGCAGGCTGGGAGAACAGCTCTGGCAAGGGGACGGTGTCCTTGCAGTCATCCTGGAAGAAAACTCTCTCTGGCCTTCATCAATACCAGAAGCCTTGGCTGGCTGGCTGGCTGCCAGCCTCCTCTGCTGAGCCGCTGTGCCAATAAATACTTGCTGGCAGATCAATTAAACCATCTAGGAACACAGTGGCTCACGGTGGCGGGCAGGCCCCCTCTGCCAGTCAGGCCCATGGTCCTCAGGGTCCCACTCTCCACCCCCAGAGGTCAGCCGGGCACCAACACCTGCTTGGTGGGCCAAGGGGAGGCGGGGCTGGCCCAGGGGCGGTTATGACCTGGGCTTAGGGACAGCTCTGCTACTTGCCAGCTGTGTGGCCTTGGGCAAATTCTTCATCTTTCCAAGATACAGTTTTCTCATTTATAAAGTAGGGATAATAACAGGAACATTGCCTCTGGGTTTATTGGGTAAACCAAAAAATGAGTAAAACACTTGGCCCAAGACACAGAACCTGGGTGGCATCCAAAAAAAAGTGTAATTATTATGACCTGCAAATCAAAGCAGCTCAAGACTGCAAGCCTGCCCATCTCTGTCTCGGGCTCTTCCCCACGTCGTGTGTCACCTACACCCCTCTCACCACCCCAGGACTGCAAGGCATGAGACGAGGTGACCCTGTCAGCCCTCCCAGCGGCCGGCATGGGGAAGGAGGAGCCAGGAGACAGGGAGCAATTGCAGAAACCAGCCCAGAGCAGATGCCCAAGGCCCGGCCCACCCAGGGGCCGACCCTCGCAGCAGTTGGGACATTTTCAGTGACATTCTCCCATTAGCAACCAAAGCCTGCCAGATTCACAGCCACCGCTGGGGCCTTCTGCATGCAACCAGCTCTAGAGAACACCGCGCAGAGCTCGTGCTGAGCCGAGTGCTTGAGGGCTCGAGATGAAGCCGGCGGGAGGAGGGAGAGCATCTCAGGGCCTCACCCAAACTCACTGCTGATGGCAAGGGCCCCGCCCTTTGCTGCCCGGCCACCTGGCCCAGTGGAGCAGTCTCTCCTGTTTGTTCTCTTCCTGCCTTGTCTGCGCACGTCTCCACAAGGGGCCCACTGGGCCAGCCTGCCTTGGTGTGAATCTTGGCTCCCCCAGTTACTAGCTGTGTGACCTTGAACAATTTACTCAAGCTCTCTGTGCCTTAGTTTCTTCATCATAAAATGAATATAATAATACAGGTATTTGCTCAAAGAGTTGTTACAAGTATTAAATGAGTTAAAATTTATGAAGTGCCCGAGGACCGTGGGCCTAACTCGCAGAGAGGGCCTGCCCACCTGCCTCCAGCCACCATGTTCCTAGATGGTTTAATTGATCTGCCGGCAAGTATTTATTGGCACAGCGGCTCAGCAGAGGAGGCTGGTGGCCAGACCAAGCACAGACTAAGCACTATCTAAGTGTCCATTACTAGTGGTGGTGTTACTACTTTGTCATTATCTGGGCCCCGGCCCCTGTCCCCCGCAGACTGCTTGCCCATCTGCCCGGCCTTGGCTCTGTGCTTCTCAGCTCACTCGGAGGGCAGGGCCCCTGGACACACTTGCAGCTCCCAGCAATGAACCCCAGACACCGAGCTGTTTCACTCGAGGCACGGCAAAGAACACGTCTGCAATAGGAAAACGCGCTTCCAGGAGCTCCTGCCTCAGCAAACACGTGCTTCCCAGTTAAAGGCGGTCAGCCCTTTCTCAGTCTCGCCTGTACAGTCACAAAAACTGAGAAATTGGGAAAATGATATCCATGAGCTCCCTTCGTCACATTAGTGGAGAAGGCTCTATTCAGGCCGCTTTTGTTCAGTCCACAGGCGAACCCAGGACCTGGCCCAGCTCTCCTGGTTAACAAAGCACTGAGCGCCGACTGCTGTGGGTCTGCTCCGTGCCGGCGAGCTTTACCAGGCCCATTCTACAAAGGGAAACACTGAGGGACGGAGAGAGGAGGTCATCCTTGTCCAGGGCCTCCACAGTGCTGGGGCCAGGGTCTAACCCAGTCTAGGAGGGGTCCTGGGAAGAGTTCTCTCCCCCATGATCTTGCAAAGCAACCCCAGAGAGCAGCCCCGCCTTCCTGCTCTGAAGCCTGTCTCTGACTGCGGCCCCCTACACGCCAGTCAGGCCTGAGTTTGGAGACCTGCCACCACGTCACAACCAATGTTGGCTCAGAATTCTCCTCATGCACAGAACCCCACCTTGGGTAACCCTCCCTGCCTAGGACTCCATAGCGCCACACCCTCTCTGGTGCCCAGGGACCCACTGGTGGACTTCAGCCCAAGTCACCAGCTATAGGCATCACACAGTCCCTTCCCAACCTGCCCCTGTCAGATTCCCCTGCAATCTGCCCTATGGCCCACCCTGTAGCCAGGGCTTGTCCCAGGCTGACCATGGGCCTGTCAAAGCCCAGAAAAGCTGGGCTCCCCTTTTCTGCAGTCACACCCTGCCCAAGATAGACACCATTACTCCTATCTGGAGACCAGGCCAGAGCCATCGCAGACAAGCCAGTCCTCTCACTGTACAGGAGATGCCACAGGCTAGCATCACATGACATCTGGCCTCCCTTGCCTCCTGAACGGGCATTCCAGCTTCAGCCAACTGAAAAATACCAGTGGGGAGGAGGATGGAACACTCCAAGTTTAGTCTCACCAAGCTTCTCCAGCCACCTGAAGGATCCAAGAGCTCACGATGCCCCAAACACGACCGTCCTTTCCCACCCAGCCCCCACCAGCATGGCACCGAGGACACCAAGGAGCTCGCCTGCTCCTGCTCCTACCACACGTGGAGGGCCACCTGTGTCAACCTAGCTTTGCATCTGAAAACCAAGCAACAGAAACTACCTGAGTGTGGGTCAATAACCAAGAGGAAGCCCACCTTGTGGGCCCAACCGTGGCTCAGGTAGCTCCCACTGGGGATCAATGTCAGCTCTTAAGCCCCATACCACATTATTGGTGCTGCCACCCATGATCTCACAGCAGCTCTGAAAGGGGCCTGATACTGTCTCATTTTACATTTTAAAATGAGTAAATTTAAAATGAGTAAAATTAGAGTGATCCACCAAAGACACAAAACCACTGAGCGTTGCGGATGCAACGTGGGTCAGACTCCAGAGCCTTGGTCCACCAAGCCCACCCTTCCAGTCCAGTGATCGATGCTGGCAGGAAATTTTCCAATTCCACTTAACAAGAGTGTTTGTTGCTGCTGTTGGTTTTCTCAGCACTGGGGTTTACCTGGTGCCCGTGTCTACGAGGGTTCCAGACATTCTCCACAGGCACGGGGATGACTAACTAGCCCTTCTCAGGACACAGTCATCTGCTCCTGGATTTACCCAGTTAATCAAAGAAAGCAGAACAACACCCGCCATTCAACAGCAATCTTAGCTGAATGACCATGAAAATGAAATAGAAGCAAGAAGGTTGCCTATGATACCAGAGGGCTGAGCACCAGCCACTCTCTGCCAGCCTGCCACCCTTGGGTCAACCTACCCTACACTTGAGAAAATGTAAATTTTACTTGAGTAAAATCTTGTTCTTGACTTCTTTTCTGGTGTTACTCTCATCCCTCAACTAAAGCGGGGAGCATGGGAAAGAGTGGGCTTCGGAGGCTGAGAGACCTGGGGAGGCCCTGGTTCTGGCTCTCCATAGCTCTGCTCTTCAGTTTTCTCATCTCTGAAATGGGCGCAATTATATCTCTGACTTTGAGTGCCCATCTCCATGAGCTTCGTCAGGGGTGTGCCAGGAAGTCTGTTTGGACAAGGAGCGTGCGAGCCCACAAGGCCCCACTCAGCTGGAATTCAAGGTGGACAGGCGGCCGCCCCACCTCCCCGAGGCTCCCTCCTAAACCCATACTGTTTTCTTACCGCGATTTTAGGCTGCCTCACAGAATGATTGTGCACGTAAATAAGAGGCGGCAGAGAGGGGTCAGGGGTCAAACCCGGCACCCTGTGGGCTTGGCTGCAGCCTGCAAGGGTGTTTTCTTTGCCTACACACTGTTTTCAGCAGCTGTCAACTTTAAAAGTTGGGATAGTTCACACAAAATCTGGATTTCTGCGTCCTCTTGGAAAAATCTGAAGATTCCACAACTCGCAGCTCTCATTCGCATGAGGTAGTAATCAGCTAGAGATGAGAGGCGGCTGCCCCCTCTAACAGTGTACCAGGAAGAGCCAGAATCTGGGTATTCAGCCCCTGCATACAGTAGGTGGTCAATAAATGATAGTGTTATCATTATTACTTATTATCTATCAGTAGCTCGAGCGCACAGCATTCAAGTGCAGGCACTGTGTCTTCTACTTGTGACTCTCCTTCCACTGCGAGTTTGCAGCTGGGCACACAGGAGACATCATTTTGAATACCCTTACGCAGACTGAGAGATTCATAATTGGTATCAACACTCAAAGCTGTTGCTAGGTGCCAGGCACTGTTCCAAGCCCTTCACACAGGGGATTATCACCTTGTTCGATCCTCACAACAACCCTGACCAAGATTACTATCATTGTGCCACTTGTGCAGATAGGGAAACTGAGGCACAGCCCAAGATCACCAAGCCAGCAAAGGAGTGAGTCAAGGTTTAAACTCAGGAGCCTGGCCCCACAGCCCAGGTCCAAGCCACGACTCCACACTGCAGGATTATCCCCAGCGATGCTGGAGGGTGGGGCCTCCCTTCCCAACTCCCCAGGGACAGGCAGGCGGCCCCCGAAAGCCCCTGGCCTCCCCCCGCTCAGCAGGCCACACTTACGGTCAAGGCCATTGATGTAGCGCATGGTGACTTCGCAGTGGCCCCACACGGCACTCACCACCGGGTACAGCTTCTTGCCCTTGAGGCCACGGAAGGCCACGCCCAGGTACTGGCCGTCCACGACGAAGCTGAGCGTGCCCTCGTCCATGTCCAGCACCACGAGCAGCGAGTCGGGCAGCGCGAAGGCCTCCTCGGGGCCCAGGAAGGCGGGGTAGGCCACCCCGGGCCGGTTCTTGCCGTCGTGGTAGAGGCGGCTGCGGCCCAGGTCCCAGCCCCACGACTCGGCATCACTGCCCACCAGCGCGGTGTAGCCCACCGAGTGCAGCGGCGCGCGGGCGGTGGCCACACCCACGACGGCGTGCGTGCCGCGCTGCCGGGCCGGCCAGAGGATCTGCCAGGCGTGTAGGCCGCGCGCGTGGCCCACCTTGCCGCGGATACCGTCCGTGCTCTGGGCCACAGGGTGCCGATGGAAGGTGAGCCGGTCGTCGTCCTTGACGAAGACGTTGAGCGAGCGGTCCTCGGGGTTCCAGGCGTGCCGCAGCTGCACAGCAGGCCCGGCCGCCGGCATGTCCAGCAGCTGGTCCAGGCGCGCCGGGCGCCCCGGCTCGGCGCCCCGCAGCTCGCGCTTGGCCGGCCGCAGCGCGGGCTCCCGCACCTCCACTGCCTTGAGGCTCCCCGAGAGCTTCTGGCCCATGGTTCCCTGCCCGGAGGGGCCGCTGCGAGCTGCCGCTACCTCCTAGGAGCCTGCGCTCCCCGCAGCCGGGCACGGGCCACCGGGCTGGGAACCAGGTGTCCGGATCGTACACCTCCACAGCCTCTACTGGGCTGGGGCAGGGGCCCAAGCTCCTGGAAGGAAGCAGAAGACACGGGTTATAACAGCAGCAGCAGCAGCCATGTATGCCTAAGCCTTGGCTGAGCTCTTTGCATGCATTAATAATAATAATTCATCAATATCGTAATATCTGGCACTTATCTACTCCTTGCCATATGCCAGACACTGTTCTAAACGATTTCCATTTAATAGCTATTTAATCCTTAAGATGTCCCTATAAGACTTATACAGTATTTTATTCCCATTTTATAGATGAGGAAAGCAAAGAGCTGAGAAGGGATAAGTAATTAACCAAAGACCCACAGCTAATGAGGTGCTCCGCCAAGATTCACACTGAGGCCATCTGGCTTCGGAGTGCATGTTCTGCGCTTAGGGCAACCATAGGCAATTTTATTTTGGATATAAGGGTTGAACCCAGAGAAGTTCAGTGATTTGCTCAAGATCACAGACGCTGGAGAAGAACCCAGGTGCATTTGGGGACAAGCCCTGTGTCAAGGCTGGGGGGACACAGTGCCCAAGACATGGGGGCCGAAGATGTGCAGGGTATAGCCTCTTGCTTCCTGTCCTGGCTGCCCTGGGAGCTTAAATAGCATCCAAAGAGCACCCAGGCTTGAGAAGCAGGACAGAGGGAGGATCCACAGGGTCACCCAGGGACATGGACATGGACACAAGGCGACCATCTGAGGATGCGGGGGGCGGGGGGCGGGGGCGGGTGGTAAGGGAGCTGGTGTCCAGGCTCTGGAGCCGACAAAACTGCATCCACATCCCTCTCCCCGTCTTTTAGCTGTGTCCACAGGAAGGTTTCTTAGCCTCTCGAGACACCAGTTTCCTCATCTGTAAAATGGGGATAAAATGCTCTCTCTGGGTGGTGTGGAAATCTGAGAGATAATAATAAAAAGGGCCAGGCCTGAGAATCTGTGGGTGGGCTTTCCTCTCTGGCTCTATCCTCTGGGCATCCCACATACGTCCCTTCCCTTTGGGTAAGCTGTTTCTTTGGGCACATAAGCACCATTAACAGCACTGACCCTGGGCAGCCTCCTCTGAGGCAGGATCCTAGTTTTCAGGGAGGAGGGCTTGACCACCCTCTCCAGGAGACCAGCTGGAACCCAGGGTGCTTGGGCTGGTTGGATGTGCCTGGGTGTGGGAAGAGATGAAGAGCTGAGCCCTGCAGCCCCACCAGACGAGAGGCCTGTGCCCTCCCCTTGCTGGCCTAGAGCTGCTAGGCTCAGAACAACTTCCCCTGAGACAGACCAAGAGACAGACATTTTTCATGCCCTGCTCTGCCTGGCCCCGACCTCCCACCCAAACAGGGGCTCACTCCCAGTCAAAGTGCAGGTGGAGAAGGGAAGGGCCCCCTGCACACAGCACAGGCCGCTGGGCTGTGGATTTCTCCTTTAGCCCTCCTATTTTATTCTCAACTCCCATTTTCTTTCCTTTCTCTTGTCAGACCCTAGCTTCAGCTCATGCCAGCCCCATCCAGAGAGCTCTGGCTAACGTCTAATCTGGGAGAATTCCAGAACACATAAAAATTTGTGACACTAGACTGTTCTAAGATAGCAGAATAAAGTTACTCCTTTTCATGTCCAAGATCACCCATAATAAAGGCGAAAGAGAAACAGAAATGCAAATTCTATCTTCCACAAAGCTAGAACACATTTGTAACCCGAACCGCGATTTATAAGGAAAGGCTGCCAAAAATAGTGAAGGGCTGCCCAAGGCAGGGAAGACCCAGTGTGAGAAAACACCTACAGAAGCCACCAGTGGCTGCAGCTCCCAGAGAAAACTGGCAGATTTCTTCTAGCTGGCACTCCCTCAAGGAAAAGAACAATGATTCCTGATCAGGAACCGTGGGAACAGGGTATGTGGCCTGGCTGTGGGAGCTGCCTCTGACACCCTGGGACAGAGAACAGCAAGGCTAACAAAGGAAACCACAGGCTGCCATCTTTACAGGAAGCAGCGTGTGGGTGAGGCAGAGTGAGAGAAGGGCCTGAACTGGGGGAAGCCCATAGCTGCAGGTCTCTGGTAGAAGCCGAGAGAAACCACTGCCTCAGTCCTCTGAACAACATTATCGTGAACCAGGGTGCAATCCTGCTCTCCTAAGACACTTCCTGGCACCCCTTCTTTGGGCATCCCCTGCAAAATGAGGATCCTAGAAGATTTGCCTCTTCCAAAGAGGAACCAGCACACGACAGAGTCAACGATGCTAGAGGAGAAATCAGGGGGACAGGAAAAAAGAGGCAAACCAAGAAAATTCGCCAGAAAAAAAGCTGTCACAAAGCAGATAAAAATTGTGACCAAATTTGTAAACTAATTTTGGGATCACTTATTTCAGAAGGGAGACAAGTAGTACAGTATTTTAAAAAAGATGAAATACATTTTACATAGTTATAAAGGCAACCTCCAGAAGACTAAAAATAAAATGAAAACCTTCCAAACTGTCAGAAAAAAAAAACCACAAAATGAAACAGACTACACACTGAAAGATTTTGCTGTAAGAAGCAATAGAAGGAAAAACACAAAGAGATAGGCTATGATACTAAAACTAGACCAAAACACTCGCTATGTCAATGAATGACCATAATAAACTACTAGAAAGAAAAGATCCTGAGATTGGGGAATAAGACAAAATGCCCAACCAGATGCTACTTAAGAGAGACATCCCCAAAGTGACGTGACTGAGGGATGCTGGAAATGAAGGGTGGATACCCACCAGGGAAGTGCTACCTCGCACCAGGCAGGCATGCAAACCTTAACACCAGCAAGTAAAGTGGAATTCGGGGCAAATGATTTTAAATGAGACAAAGATGAATGTTTTATAATAATAAAGAATACAATCCACAATTGAAGCTCTAACACACCAAACAGCACCAAAATTCAGAGCAAAAGCTACAGGAAATACAAGACAGACAGACAGATCCACAGCAGAGGGAGGTGATTCTAATTCACTTCTTTTAGCTCGTGAGCAATCACTGGGCCAAATTAACTAAATACACAGAAAAGCCAAAATTGCAAAATTAATAAGACAAATTAAATTGATGTATATTTGAAAAAAAAAAAATTCCCATAAGCCACAAATAAAACCTCCCCCAAAATCAGAAATATACAGAATCTGACAACACAGAAGAAAAACTAGAAATTAATCACAAAACCATGGATACAAAACCCTAGCACTTGGACATTTTTAAAAATTCCCTTTTAAACAACTCGGATCAAAAAAGAGATCTATACAGAAATTGCAGAATATCTAGAAAATAAGAATCACAAAAAACATTCCATATACTGTAACCCGTGGGATCCCACTTAAAGCAGTGCTCAGAGGAAATACTAGCTGGTGTACTTATATCAGCAAATAAAAAAGAATGAAAATACACAAGTTAAGCATAATAAAATAGAAAATAGAACTAATCAAGAAATCTGTGGAGGCTGGCCCCAAGGCCAAGTGGTTGAGTTCTTGTGCTCTGCTTTGGTGGCCCAGGGTTCGCTGGTTCGGATCCTGGGCAGGACCTAGCACTGCTCATCAAGCCATGCTGTGGAGGTGTCCCACAGAGAAGAACTAGAATGACCTACCACTAGGATAGACAACCAGGTAGTGGGGCTTTGGGGAGAAAAAAAAAGAAAGAAATCTGTGAGCTGATCTTTTGGGGAAAAAAATACCACAAAAACAAAACCAGTAAAACATAGAAACTATTTAGTTCAATCATTTAATCTATCATATTATGTTCTCTATTATGTTGTTATCAATTATATTATCTGTTATATTAATCTATCATGTTGATAGTATGTATCCTTGATATAATGTAATGAAACAACACTGTACCTCTGTGGTCTTCCTCCCCCAAATCTGGAGCCCCACTCTAACCATGAGAACAACACAGGACAAACTCTAATTGAGGAGCATCCAAGAAAATACCTGACCAGTATCCTCAAAATCGTTAAGGCCATCAAAGAAGGAAAGTCCAAGAAACTGTCACAGCCAAGAAGCGCCTAAGGAGACACAACAGCTACATGTAATATGGTGTCCTGGATGGGATCCTGGATCAGAAAAGGGATTTTGATAAAAACTAGGGAAATCTGAATCAAGTATGGCCTTTAGTTAATAACACTGTACCCACATTGGTTCACTAGTGTGATTAATGCACATTCTTATGGAAGATGTCAGTCATAGGGGAAACTGGGTGTGAGGATAGGGGAACTCTCTGTACTATCTGCTTAGTTTCTCTGTAAATCTAAAACTATTCTAAAAATTAGTCTGTTAATTAAAAAACATTAAATTAACTTCCAGATTTTGGAAATTGAAAAAAATGTACAGAAACTAACACCTCCTATCTCATTAACCAGATACAAATATTGTTAGTGTTTGGATTATTTCATTTTATTCTTTTTTTGTCTACAAAATATTCATGAACTTTCTTTTTAAAAACTGGCATCGTGGGCCTCTATTAGGTTATTTCACCTAAAATTAAATAATTAACATTTTCACATGTTACTAAATATACTTTCAACGCATGACTTCAATAACTAAATTAAAAAAACAGTAAAGCTTATAAAGCATTTAATCTAATCATTTAAAAGGGTGGGGGGAGAAGACACATATCTGAAATAAGAAAAGAAAATGGGAAATAACCCAATGGTCTAGCAAAAAGCACTCATAAAAGAAGCTTGATTTGTTTGTTGTTGTAACATGGAGAGATATGTGCAACACAATCACAGACAACTATATGACAAACTCCTACAAAAGAGTAAGAAAAAACCACCCCAAAGGCAGAATGTGGGAAGATACAGCAAATAGTTCACACAAAAAGAAAAACAGATGGCTCTTTTGAAAAGATGTTTTACCAAATGCATAACAAAAGAGCTATGAGTTAGAACTACAATGAAATGCCATTTTTGTCTGTCAGATTAGAGAAGATCAAAAAGCTGGATAACATCTTCTTGGAGAAGCAGACAGGCTCATCCATCGCTAAACTGAAGATAAAATGGTAAAATGGTGTAACCTCAGCGGATGGAAAATTAGCACCACCGCTCAGAATTGCAAAGGCACATGCCTTTGACTTAGCAATTCCACTTCCAGTGTTTATTCAGTATTAAATGTCCAAAACCACATATATATGTATAACACGCAATACATATATAATACGTATTGTGTATAATACATAATACATGAGTATATAAAATATTATATTACATATATACATATGCAGCATTGTTTGTAATAGCAAAATATTGGGAAAAACCCAAACTAAAGACAGGCTAAATAAAGGATGGTAAATCCATATAATGGAACACTACGCAGCTGGAGAAAAGAATGTATGGAAGATCTAACAGATAGATGAAGTCAAACCAACAGGGGCAGAACAGTGTGCGTGGTGTGCTGCCATAACTGCGGAGGGAGAGGGCGGGGAGGAGGGGAAGGGGGAGCTCGGAGGAAAGGGGGAGCGGGTGGGGTGTTACAGAACTGAGGACCAGCTGAGTCTGTAAGAAAACTAGACACTTCAGTTCCATTTTACGAGACAACTCACTTTTCTCCACTCGCCACAGAGCCTCATGCTGACCTTCGCCCAGCCCGGAGCCTCAGCCAGGTTAAGAGAAATATGCAAGATGACTGCCTCTGAGTAGCTGACTCTTGGCTGTACCAAGTCTTCCCCTTCAGTAGACTCTGCTGTGCACCCTTTCTGCTTCTAGTCCTCATTTATTCATTCAACAAACACAGTGGACGCCTGCCACGTGCCAGACTCCATGCTGCTGAGAGCTAGGGACACAGCAGTGGCCAAGTCAGGCTCAGTCCCTACCCTCTCCAGCCAGAGGAAGTGGGCGCTTGCCACATTTCTCTTCTTGTCTCCACCACAGCACACAGAGTGGGCCAGGCACACGGGCGATATAGCAGAGCCTCTTCTGATAGGAATAGCACCATCTCAGCCCGGTAAGCAGAGGGCTTACTGAACAAGGCCCACGGTGCCTCCACCACCTTCCCCCGGAAACAAACTTAATTTCTTAGGCCATGCTTGGATGGGGATGCTTAATGACATTATCCAGAAGGATCCACCCCGGGGCTTCAGTGATGGCTGGGCAAGAAAACAAAAACTCCAATTGCCACTTGCCCTTCCCAGGACTCTGGCGGGTGTTGCGACCTGAAAGGGAAATGAGGAGATGTGAAGTGTTGATGTCGCACTGCTAAAGGAGCCTCGGTGGTTTGGAATATGTGACACTCAGTCTTCAGAGGCCCAGGACCCCATTCTCGGAGGCCTGTCTGGCGGGCTCGCCCAGGCACAGGGTCTGCCAGGGGACATGACTGCCGCAGGAATTGGCACCGACTGGGTGAAGTGCCCTCCCCTGGGTGGCCTCTGGCTTCAGATTTGGGGGGAGGGTGTGGGGGTGGACTTCATTCCTTCTTTTAACCAGCAGTAATGATGCCTCCCTGGGGATCTGAGGCTACAGGAAGTATAAGACCCGATCACTTCCACCTAAGGAGAGCTCACACCAAAGGGGTCAGACCCAGGGACAGGTCTGAATGATGATGGGGACTGTAGGAAGCAGGGCCACTTGAATTCCTCTAAAAGAACGCATGTTGCTTTCAAACATATACCACAGCGCTTGTCAAATGCAAAGCTGACCTCATCACGCTCCCCGCTGAAATCCTCCTCAGGCTCTCCATGATGGTCAGGATAAAGTGCAGGCTCCTACCCCTAACACTCCCAAAATGTTCCCTGAGGCTTCCGGGGCCCATCTCCCTCTGGGACCTCTTCACTGCATCCCCACCAACCTCCTGAATCCCCCCACAGGTACACGAAGGCCTGCACATCCAGGGCCTGACACTGTCTGTCCCCTCCTTCTCCCTGCACACCCCCCCACATGCACACATCTGGGTAATTCACTCAGCTCAGGTCTCGACGCCTCTGGGGAGCTCCCCACCCCCTGCTCTCAGAGCCCCTGCACCTGTCTCCAGCACAGACTCATCACAAGGGGTCAGGATATCTCCCCAGCTGCCTCCCTCCCACCAGACAGGGGATGATACAGGAGCAGGGCTGACTCTCCTCACTGGAGACCCCAGGACTTTGCATGGCTCTGGCCCAGAGAAAGGAGTGGGTGGACATCTACACAATGCACAAGTGTGAGCTGAGGAATCAAGCAACCTGCTGCCTTAGAAAGAAGCTCCACCGAGCTGGACCCGGAGGGCAGAGCTTGCTGGGTTCAGACAATTCATTTCACATCTTCATCCCTCAGCTCTCATCTCTGTACCATGGTGCCAATGATATGTACCTAGACCTGATTCGACTGGGATGTTTTTAAGATTTTCTTAGTACAAATATTAAGAAGCGGGGCTGGGTTTTATTAAGAGATGCTAATTCAGAATGAACCTGCCAATGGTGAATGAATGAAAGAACCCCCAAGGTTTTATTCATAGACATCCATTAGCTTTTCCCTTTATACACATGCACGGAGCTCACGCTACAACTGGCTGGGCAGCCCTTTCTTCCCGAGAGCTCACAAAGAGAGCCATCTGCCCAGTTCCAGGTGGAAGCATCTCACGCCTGTCTTCCTGGAGTGTAAATCAATGAGGCTTCCCTGAGCCTCTCCTTCTTGTGGGGTTTCCATGGGAATCCTCCCACGCGTGACTGCGCCAGGAGCCCCCAAGGCAGAAGCTCAGGCTGTCAGCCAGTGAGGAGAGCAGGGGATGGGATGAGCGAGGTTTGCTGGGCGGTGACCAGGCCAGCATGCTCTGCAAGGTCATTTGAAAGAGACACGCCTCTGAAGGAGCAAAGCCAGAGGCCCTATGTGCACGTGCAGCCCTGGCAGCCCTGGTCACCGTGGCCGCTGGCCCAGGCACAGGTGGGGTGTGCTGCAGGATGGCTGGCCTCTGTGAGGCCCAGCAGGGCTTGGGCAGGAGCAGAGCAGGAAGAGAGGGGATGGGGAGGATGCTACACAATGGGAGCCCCTTGGGAAAACTTCTATGAAGAAAACACAATAATCTTCATGTCCAGCCCCTCATTTATCTCCCAGGCTGAACTTTGCCCACTTAGTATAAGTGATTGTCTCAAAACTCAGGACACCTAAAGAAAAGCAAAACTATTCATGCCTCAGGCTTGATCTAGATCATAAGAGGGACCTGCTGGGGTTTCTGAAGGTCCCTCTCTCAAGCCTGAGGTGTCTCTGGGAGCAGTCTTGAGATACCAGGGGAGAAACTAGAGAGGAAGAGGGGAAGAGGGGATGGTGAGGAAGCAGGGAGACAGGGAGACCTAGAGAGAGGAGAGAAGGACCGCCAGAGGTGAGGGAGCCACTCAGCCCCAGGAATCTGAGGGACTTGCCTATCTCATAGTACGTGGGTGACAGGTGAGATGTCCCTGTGGCCTGGCTAACTGGACCAAGCCCCACTCCTTTCTGGAGAAGGCAGAGCTCCAGGTTCACCATAAATGACATTTCACAGCACTAAAAGCCAGGGGGTGGCTGGAGCAGCTCTGGGCCTCTCCCTCTGGGCACAACAGCACACGGAGCCATAGAGCTCACAGCAACTTCCTGCCACCTCCTGGCTCCAGGCTCCACCCTGCCTGCCCCATAAATGGGGCACCCTCTAGGTCACATCTTCAGTGTCTGCTCCTCTCTCTCTCCTTGCATCTTCTCTTAGAACTGACATTTCCAGCTCTCTGCAGATTCTCCCAAACTGGGTCTCCAGCCCCGCCTTCTCTCCTCAGCACCAGACCCACCTACCTGGAGGCCTCTGACCACCCCAAACTAGGAGCTCCTTCAAAGGACCTTGTAAAGCCAGCTGGCCTCATTCTACCATAAGCCTTCCCCCATGGGCATGCCCACCCTCTCGAGAGGTCAGACATCTGGGGGTGCACAGGCACCTCAGAACCCACACGTCCAGAGCTGAACTCTGCCGCAGAGCCCCATCTCTCCATCTCCCTCACTCAACGCCTTCAGCTCTCCCTTAGCTCAGACCTTGCCTGGATTCCGCAGTGGTCTCCCTGACTCCAGTCTGTGCCCCACAACCCACCCTCCACGCTGCCAAGGGGTAAATCTGACCAAGCCACCCACCCACCTTCTCGTTTAACTCTCCAGGGAGAAGCTGCAGCCCTTAGCTTGGCACACCAGTTCTCCAGACCTGCTCTTACTTATCTCTCCCCCACCCAGTCTCCTAGCACGGCCCACCAGTCGTGCTAGACTCCCCCAGGTGCCACATCCCCTCCATACCTTGGAGTCCTGGGAGCCTTTCCACCTTCCTGTACCTGGCTGGTACTCTCTCACTCTCCCCCACCCCTAAGCGGGCCGGGCAGCTCTGTAGCAGCCCTCCATCCCCCTGCGTCCTTGTCCTTGAGTCTTCTGCACCACATGCTGCATTTCCTGCTGGTGAGGCCAGTGCCCAAGCAGCCTCTGTCTCCCACCAGCACCCACCCGGCACCTGCCACTTCTGGCTGCACTCTAAAGCATTTGTCAGATTGAAGAAGGAATATCCGCTCCCCATCTCTTGTATAGTTTGCATTTCTAACAACAAACATGTTTTTCATAATTAAAGTGTCCATTTTAAGTGGGGATTAAGTTCTAAAGTCAATATGTGAAGCAAAAACCACATGCAATCAACACTGCCCAGGAGAGCCCTTCTGAAGGTCCCAGGTTCGTGATAGCCGATTTGGGTTTGCTGCCCTCTTCCCCAGAGGGCTCAGCACAGACACAGTTTTCGCTACAGCCTCAGAACAGATCCCTATTTCTTGAGCTGAGTGGCAGCAGAGAAACCAGCTGACTTATTTAGGGACCATGTTGTATTAATAATGTGTTGCTATTTTATTTATTTTTTACTGTTGATCTTTTCTATCAAGTATGTATGGCTCACATAAGTTAAGGGCACACATTTATGTACTTATTTTTAAAGATGACTATGAGGCAGAGACTTCTGGTAACTTCACTCCAGGTCTCCCCTCCCCTGATTTTCCACATTGAGTGGCCTGTTCTAGGTGAGAGCTGCCCGAGACGCCTGTCGTTCCTGTACCAACAGAGAAGCGACATTTCAAGGCCTGGCTATGTGACAACAGGCCAGGCAACTTGGGGAAAATGAAGCAGCCCCTGTGTCGTGAGTTGTACTGGGTCTTTTCCCGAAGGGATGAGGAAGCACTCTGGCCCGGGCCTTGGCCACTTCCTGGGGTAGGAATGAAGCCCCCCAAGGACTGGCCTGCCTAAATGAGCAGAAGGAGCGGTCTTAAGAAACCCCAAGGGGAAAAGTAGCCTACGCAGGGGGAACAGCAAATAAAAAAGTCCCTGGTGTGTTGGAGCAAACCCAAAAAGTCCAGGGGGTGAGGGTAATGAGAGAGGAAAATGGTCAGAAAGGAGGGGAGGGGGCAGTCTCCGGACCGGAGGGCCTGGGGGCATTGAGGCTTTTCTGAGGAGCTTCTAAGGTAGGGAGGGTCTTGATCTAGTTACATTTTAAAAAGATGTTTCTGAAACACGGTCATTACTATTTGCTAATCTGACACTTGAAAAATTGCATCTTATTGTAGTCTTAATTTGCATTTTTCTTATTGAATGAGGTAGAGCATCTTGCCACATGTTTAGGTATTATTTTCATTTCATTTCATGAGTGTGAACTGTTTATGGTCTTTGCCCATTTTTGGTCCTTTGCTTGTTGACTTGAGGAACATTTTACACATTAAAGAGATGAGCCCTTTGTGACAGGAGTGGCAATTCTCTCCCCAGTTTGTCGTATGTCTTTTGACTGTTTATGGTGACTTCTTTTCCCTGCAGATTTTTTAACATATAATTGAATTTATCAGTCTTTCAAATAAACTAGTTTGGTTGGAAGACAGAGGCGCAAGGTGGGGATACAGAGACAAGAGGCTGGGAGAGTCTGGTGCACTGATGTCTTTCCCCAGGGCAGGGACAGCGTGGAGGGCAGATCTGGATTCTCCCGTGAATAGCGTTTCCCTGAGGCTCAGGCCTAACATTTCACATCCTCCTGATTTAGGCTCATCAGGTTGGGAGGGTGGGGGTTTAGGGAGAGATGGGTGGAAGGATGGGCCCCAGATTCCTAGAGAGGAGAGAACTCCTGCCTTCACCCCCAAGCTCCCCCAGGAGGAGGATGCGGCAGACGAGGAAACTGAGCGGGGAGAGATTAGAGTACTTGCTCAAGGTCACACTGGGGCTGGTGGTGGAGACGGAATTCGAACTCAAGCCTGGCTCCAGAGCCGAGAGCTCTCCGCCACCTCGCCACAGCGGTACAGAAGTGTCCTCCTCTCACTTCCAGTCCGCAATAGCCCGTGTTCGGCCACCCGGAGGCGGGAGCAGCCACTCCCCCTCTTCTCCTGCCAGGGAAAGGTCCTGGGCTCGGCGTCCCCTCCTGGCGCGGAGCCTGTGGCGCGTCCTGCGCTACCCCGGCTGGCGGACGCATTTGCCGCGCTCCAGGCTCTGGCCTCCTCCCTCCTACCCAGACCCCACCCCCTACACCCGGCCCGCGACTCGCGAAGCCCGCGACCCCCTCCCTTCCGGAGCATCGCCAAGTTTGTCTCCAAGCAAGGCCAGGAACTGGCCCTGAGCAGCGCGCGGGCCGGGCGACCAGCCTCACCACCCCAGCGTCAAGAGTAAACCGTAACGACAGCCACCACTTCACCAGCGCCTACTGCGTGCCAGGCGCTTGACTTCCACCGCTCGGAATCGCCCCACCCCCGATGAACAGATCCCCAGAATTTATTGTCCCCATTACATAGATGAGGGAGCCACTGCACCACCGGAAAGTTGCATGACACGCTTGGGCTCACACAGCTAATATTAATGCTCGCTAACATTTGATTGCTTCCTATGTGCCAGACACAGGTCTATGTACGTTACAAGCACCACTCCACAGCTCCTACCAATACTCCTATAAAACGGGTATCATTATCATTCCCATCCTACGGATGAGGTAACCGAGGTTTGGCGCTTTGCCCAAGGTCACCCAGCCAGTGAATGACGGCTCTTGGATCCAAGCCCCAGCAGGGTTACTCGGGGGGGCGGTTTCTTGTGCCGTCTCCATTACGCAGAGAAGCAGCGGGCTTCGAACCTACGGCATCAGAGGCTGGCCCCAAACGCCCAAAGCTGTGCGCAAACCAACCAGCTCGGACTGCCACAGCTGGCAGAGAGGAATTCCCGGAGACCCGGACGGGACTCACGCCGGGATCGCCGGCAGCGGGCGAGTGCCGGCCCGCACGAGGTCCGCGCGGCCAGATCTCGGCTACCGGCTCCTGTGCGCCCCAGGGCGCCCCTCACCAGAAGCTGGAGAATACTCACCATAAAAGAGAGGGCGAGTGCCTGCCCCGGAGGAATCGCCAGCGCGGGCAGGTCTTGGACTCCCGGGAGAGGCGTCTGCCACTGCCGCCCACTCAGGGGCGCCCGAGCGACCCCGAAAATGCCGGCTAGCTCCCCGAGGCCAGGAGCGCGTCCTCACGGCTGGTGCTCAGCTGCAGCTCCCCCTCTGCCTGGCAGGGTGGCCTGGAGTTGGAGCGTTCTTGGGGAAGTTGGCGCTCGAGCGCGGCGGGAGGGCCCGGGAGGTCGGATGGGAGTAGGGGGGCGCCTTCCTGCGCGGATCCCGGGGGCACGCCAAGGCCCGCGCTCTAGCCTTTCCGAAGCTCCGCGCCGAACGCGGAGGGCGGCGAGGACCCAGCTCAGAGCGCACGGGCCGCGCCTCGGCCACTGGCCCCTAGCGCGCCCTGCGTCTTCCCCCGCGCCCTGGGCGCACGCAGCTGTGGCTCGAGCTGCGGCCGGGGCCCGGGCTGCGGTGTGCTCATCGCCCTCCCCAGGGGCTGGGCGCCTTTGTGCGCCGGGCGCGCCGGCCGCCGCGGGCAGCTCTGGATGCTGCAGCTGCCGCCGCCTCCCCCTCCTCCGCCGCCGCCGCCCGCTCCCCTCCTTCCCGGCCGGCCCGGAGGCTGCAGCTGAAAGCCGATCCGGCTGAGCTCATCCCTGAAGGCCACTAATCCAATAGCCGCGGAAGGCGCGGCCGCCGGGAACGCCCCTTCCCCCACCATCCCGCGCCCCGGCCCGTCCCAGCTCGGGCCGCTGCCGGCGCCGCCACCTTCCCGAGGCCACCAGCTGGCGGGAGAGGGAAATGGAGCCCGCGCCCGCGCCCCTGTGTGGAGTCGGCGCCGTCGCCATTCATCCGCCCGCTGGCCCGCGCACTCCCTCACTCACGCACTCATTCATGCGCGCGGGTCCTCCCCCATTCATTCAAGCGCGCCGGGAGCGCCAGGGTGGGTACCCCTGAGGGGGAGGAGACACCCACAGTCGCTCGGCAGCTTTGGTGTCTTTACCCAACGCACGTGGGAAATAGCAGCCGGGGAAAGAGGATGTTTAACGTTCTCTTCTTCAGACACGTGCGCACACTTTATTTTTTAAGATCAAGCTCCAACTCGTCTTTTCTTTTAAAGTGCAATTTCGTCCCGCCTCACAGGGCCTTCCCTGCCCACCTAGGGGGCAGGGAGGTGCGTTTCTCTGCTCTGCTGGCTGCCAGCGCTGATGGTGGGCTGCTTCATTGCGAAGAATGGGAGCTGGGAGAGAAGGAAGAGGGCGTGGCCAGGGCGGAGGCCGAGAGGCTGCTTCTAGCGTGTGTGTTTCTTCGGGGAAATTGAAAGTTTCTAGTCTGGGTGCCCTCGTCTGTGCTCCCAGAGTTGACTTCTGTTCCATTCCACAATCATTTGGTCTGACCCCAGCCCCCTCTGTGCCAGGCACCAAAGAATCTAAATGCAGAGTGCCTGTTTCATCAGAGACACAGACGACAAAAGAGAGTTCCCCAGGGAAGGAAATCTTTAACCAAAACTCTGGGGCTTCTTTCCCAGACTGGGAAGGGCAATCTGGGAATGCTTCCTAGTGGAGGTGGCTACACGAATTAGCTCCTGGAGGCAGGTGGAAAGGATGGCCACCTGGCTAGGTACTTCCACAGCACAGAGCCTGTGGTTTGACTGGTGATAGAAAACAGTGCTAAGATGAAGCTGGAGGGATAGGCAGTGGCTAGGGTCTCTCCCTGAGGTCAGTTGGGGAAACCTTTAGCTAGGGTGGTGACTGTCAGATTTGCATTCTGGAAAGGTCTCTCAGCAGCAGAGTGGATGGATGGAGGAAAACAGCCTGGAAGCCACTGAAACAGTCCAAGCAAAAGATGAAGCTTCATGAACCAGGGCAGCCGTGGTCGGGTGGCAAAAAGGTGTCTTGATCAAGTGTTTCTTGCACATATTCTACTGTTTTGTCATTGCCAGTTTACGTGTCTGTCTCCCTCCTAAGACTGTGAACCCCCTGGAGGATGAGGTTCTGCGTTTTATACATCTCTGGATCCCCTGTACCCAGCACAGAACAGCTGTGGAGTAAGTGTGATTTGAACTGACCCAAGTGGCAGTTCTGACTTACCTTCACACTCACTACGTTTCAGGGGGTCTCACAGCAGTCTGTCCTATTCCCTATCAGGAAGTGCCTGTAACACCCACTCAGCAAGCTACCGCAGGGGCTATGGACACAACTGAGGAGCAAGAAAGAAAAATTGAGGAAAGAAGATCAGAAGCAAAAGGGGAGTTTAAAGAAGACTTTCAAGCTGATGGTTTCTCCACCTGGACCCCAACCCAATCTGGCTGGTGGGGGCGGGGGCAGGGGTAGGGAGGGGTTGCCCACCCCCACCCCCACCCCCACACCTACCCCCACTCCCACTGCTTCCCCTTCTTGCTGGGAAACATTACAGCAGCTTCAAGGACAACTCCTCCCTCCCTTGGGGGCTGCAGGTAGGTTCACCACCTTGGCCCCTCCAGATTAGACCATGCCTCAGACACAAAGAAGTGGCCATAACAGCACCCCATGTGTCCCTGTAGGGCCCCCCAAATACTCCAGCCCCTGGATATAAGAAGAAATAACTTGCCATTTTGGAAGACACCAGGATAGCCAAGCTATTAACTCTTCAGGTTGAAGTGAGCAGCCTCTACGGTGGCCCCAGTGACCCCTGGCTCTGGGTTTCCCCCCCTTGTAACCCCTCCCTTCAGGTGTGGGCTGACCTTATTGACTTCTCCTCACAAACAGAATACGGTAGAATTGACAGGATGTGCCCTCCAAGATTAGGTTATAAAAAGGCAGTGCCTTCTGTTTTGAGCATATGCTCTCTCTCTCTTGCTCTCTTTGGGGATCACCTCTCTGGGAGAAGCCAGCTTCCATGTCCCAAGGCAGCCTTGTGGAGAGACTCATGTGGTGGGGCCCTAAGGCCTGCCAACAACCGTGTGAGTGAACTTGGAAGTGGATTCCTGCCCTGCCACCCCCGCCCCAGCTGAGCCTTCATATGAGACTGCAGCCCTGTCTGGCACCTTGACTGCAATTTCATTAGAGATCTTGAATCAGAGACAGTCAACTACGTTGTTCCCAGATGCCTGAGCCACAGACACAGTAAGAGAATAGATGTGTGTTGTGTTAAGCTGCTAAACCTAGGGGTAATTAGTTGTGTAGCAATAGATAACTAATACAAGATATTCTTAACTGTCCAAGGGTGATTTGAAAAATAAACTCTTGAAGAACTAGCCAGTCTCACCCCAGAGAAAGCACAATATTTCATGGGCATAGTCAGGCAGCCCTGGCCTTAAATTTCAGGTCAGACTCTTTGGGTCTTAGTTTCTCATTGTAAAATGAGGACAGAAGAATTTCCTGAGTTCGGTTATGCATTGTAGCATGTTACATAGTAGGTTCTCCATAACTGTTTTATTCTACTTCTCAGCAGTAGACCAAGATTCTTGGAATTCTTGGGCTAAGGCGAAGCCGTGCTTGGAGCAGAAGGTCTGTTTGGGTGCTGTTGCAGTCATGGGTCAGATCCACTATGTAAAATGCAAAGCTGTGAGCCCACCATCTGCTCCTCACCTCTTCTCCCAACAGGGCTTGGTTTCAAATCTATTTCCTAGGTTTCAGCTATTGCAACCCTGGTCTCCTTCTCTGTCTTCCAAATGTATCAACGATGGTTTAACAGAAGTTGAGGAAAAATCCTCAGTTCTGAGAAATTCTGGAGCTTGAAGCTTGCTCGGAGGAGGTGCATGCCAGGCAGGAGAACGGTGGTGCGGGAGATCTGCATGTCTTCTGCCCCCACTCAGAGGAAGCCCCAGCCTACAGTGAGGGGGTGCCCAGAAGGTGCTCATCTCTCTGATCTTGTTCCCCCCTACAGCTCAGGCTCCACCACCTCTTTCCCCAACAGTTGAGGCAGCCTCCTCACCTCTGCACCACTGCCGGAGCTGTCTTCATAAGTAAAGATCACCCCTGCACTCTCTTCAGAGGCACCCCGCAGCCCACAGAGTGGTTTTCTCACTTCTTAGCTGCTTCTGGCTCCTGTGCACTAGTCCCCCCTCCCTGCATCTGTGCTCTGGGCCAGGCAACTCCTGTGAGCCAAGCTCTTTCTCCCTGATGCAGGCCTTGGCACACACTGACCTTTCTCCCCGGTACAGACTTTCGCTAGGTAACTCGGTCCACCTTTTGGCTTTCTGCCTGCGTGCATGTCATCTGCTCCAGGAGGGCTTCCTGACACCCTAGGCTCAGCATGATGCCTCCTGGATGTGCCCTCAGGCCCATGCTTTCCTCTCTCAGGGCCCCAATCCCACTGTGGTTGTTGCCTCTCTTCTTGCCACCCTGCCCCCTCCAAGAGGCACTCAGTTCTAGAACAGAATTGTCTTTTTCATCTTCGTAGCTTTTGCACTCCCACCTTCATTGCATCTTACTAATTTCTCAAAGCACAAAGCTCCACAGTCTTCCCAAGTAGCCCCAGTGGGTTAGGGGCCCCTTCCCTGAGCCCTACAGCCCTTGTCATCTTACCTCTGTCAGAGCGCTCTGCAAACCCTCCGGGAATTGTCCGACTCCTGCAGCAGAGAGCCACTCTGCTAGGGCAGGACTGTGTCTGTTTCACCTGGTGCTCCTGGCACCCAGCCCAGGGCCAGGTACACAGTAGACATCCAATAAATGTTTGTGGAATAAATGATTGAAGGCAGGGCAGAGGGAAGGAAAGACAAAGGTTGGAAGGAAGAAAGACTGACTCCATTGGCCTCTATTTTTCTTTCTTTCTTTTAAAACACTGAATGTTGAGAATTGGATTAACCATCACCCTTGGTTCATGACATGCTGTCGTCATTAATCCACGCATGGCCCTTATTTATTTAAGTATTTATTCATGGTAAACACCGCGGAGCCCACACGCAACCCAAGGCCCCTACGTCTCCCAATGTGCTGCCTTCCTAGGCCATCTTTTTGCCTCCCTTTCACATAAAACCACTATCCTGATTGTTAAGGTTTATCGCTTCCTTGGATTTCCCCCCAAATATATATATAAACACTTGAAAGAAGTTAGGCATATATATATGTCTAAACCTTATTTTATTTAGTTTTACTTGTTTTTTGAACTTTATTAAAAGACGTCATACTGTATATTGTTTTCTAGGACTTATAATCTGGACTCAAGAAGATTCATCCATGTTGATGCATCAACTGTAGCTCATTCGTTTTCACGGCTTATAATAGTTCATTGGGTGAACAGACACAATGTTAAAAAAATTATGCCTGACATTTGCTGAAGACGGTAAGGAAGACTGTTCAAGGGGCCCTACTACAGTGGGGTTTTGCAGTGGGGACAGAGATCAGGCTCAACTCTCAATGCAAGAAGAACAAGTGGAGATTCACAGCCAAGGAAAAGGTGGGCGCCAGTGGATGGAAAATTACTAAGAGCAAACACGAGGGGTAAGGAGGATTCTTGCTAGACCGACTCAACAGGGCTCTTGCTGCAGGCAGGCCAGAGTGAGGGACGAGGAATTTGATCAGATATCGGTGGGGGGTTGGGGGGTGGGCATGGGGTTCTCGGATACCAAAGGGTGGGGGATTTTTGCCAAACTAACTTAGCAGGATTTTTGCTCAAATTGGATTCTCCAAGAACAGAGAAGGAAGCCCAAAGTCAGGCCTAGTTGAGCAAAGTCTCCTGATTAAAGTTTAGTCAAAGGAAAGAATCTTTATCAGCAGTTTATTTTTCCATGCTCCCTCCAAGCGGGGTTTGGATTGATTCTGCTTTGGGGCTGTTACGAACACCCTGCTGTGAACGTTCTTGAACAAGCTCCCTCGAGCATCTGTGCTAATGTTTCTTGGGGCTACTCTTAGGAGTGGAATTGTTGAATCACTGTCTACATGGGTCAGCCCATCAAAATAAAGTGCTAAAAACTGTTTCAATCCTTCACATTGTATGTCATCAGGGAAATGCAAATTAGAACAACAGTGAGATATCACTACATACCTATTAGAATGGTCAAAATCCAGAACACAGATCACATCAAATGCAGGCAAGGATGGAGAGCAACGGGAACTCTCATTCATTGCTGGTGGGAATGCCAAATGGTACAGCCACTTTGGTAGTTTCTTACAAAACTAGACGTACTCTTACCATACAATTCAGCAGTCATGCTCCTTAGTATTTACCCAAAGGAGTTGAAAACATGTCCACATAAAAACCTGCACATGGATGTTTATAGCAGCTTTATTAATAATTGCCAAAACTTGGAAGCAACCAAGACGTCCCTCAGTAGGTGAATGGATAAATAAACTCTGGTCCATCCATACAGTGGAATATTATTCAGCACTAAAAAGAAATGAGCTATCAAGCCATGAGAAGACATGGAAGAATCTCAAATGCATATTACTAAGTGAAAGAAATCAATCTGAAAAAGCTACATACTGTATGATTCCAACTATATGACATTCTGGAAAAGACAAAACTATGGAGACAAAAAAAAAGATGAGTGGTTTCCAGGGGCTAGTGGGGAGGGAAGGTTGAACAGACAGAGCACAGAGGATTTTTAGGGCACTGAAACTACCCTGTGTGATGCTATAATGATGGATACAGGTCATTAGACATTTGTCAAAACTCATGGAAGGTACAACATCAAGAGTGAAACCTCAGGTAAGCTATGGACTTTGGGTTTCAATGTAGGTTCATCAATTGTAACAAACACACCTCTCTGGTGGGGGATGTTGATAATGGGAGAAGCTGTGCATGCGTTGGGTCAGGAGGTATATGGGAAATCTCCATACCTTTCTCTCAATTTTGCTGTGACTCTAAAACTTCTCTGAAAAAAAAAACAACTATATTACTTGGAACATCTGAGTCACTATGCAGACTAATAAACCTGAACTAGAGGGAGAGAAAAAAGCCTATTAAAGAAAAATCCCAAAACTCTTTTACTCCAACCACAAAACAGGAAGGGTCATATGTTCCAAAAGTAATTTGCATCATCCACAGGAGGCAAAAATGATTGACCCAGAGGTCCCCAACACCATTTCTTTGGAATTATTTGCATACAAATAAATGATTTACATCCTAACTGGGACGCAGATCCAAGGCCACTCCATTCCCCATCCCATTGCTCTTTACCTCTTAGGTAATTAGGGTTAGGGGTGCCCAGAGGTCTCAGCACCTCAGGACTGTGGAATACACCTGAATTAGTCTGTAGTAAGAAAGAAGACAGGTGACAACTTGGTGACAGAGGCACCCAAATTCATCCGGTGAACATTGAACTTGGTGCAGGACAAGATATTAAGGACACACACACACACAGGCACCCCTACACCCAGAGGCCTGGAGAGTTCTGCTGTTATAAAACGCCTTGGTATGCAGGGGCGAGGTGACAGGATGGGAGGGGCAGATCATGGCAGGGTCACACCTCGGGAATTTTAGCTTTTTAATTAATTTCTGTAATCCTAATTTTTCTCTTATACATAATGGACGCAGTAATATCTACCACAGATTGCTGTGAAGGTTAAAGAAGGTGATCACTCTAAGGGCTTGGCAAATGTATTTTCTTCCAACTGTGATCTTGAACAAGTTACCAAATGTCTGGGCAGCTCAGTTTCCAATCTGTAAAATGGAACTAATGGAAAGCACCTTTCTCTAGTGGCATTTGTCACTTTTGGACGTCCAGCTGCTGAGCCACCTTCCTAAGCTTGAGGAATTCCCCTCCATGAGCCTGGGTAGGAAGCAGTCACTTCCCGGTGACGGACAAAAAGCCCAGGGCTCGGTCATGGCTCTGAAATCTCTTACAAAGCCTTTTCACGTTTATTGTTGGTAAAAATGAAACCAACAAACCTCTTCATCTCTCAGCCTCCCTCGCCGCTGGAAGTGGGTGTCATCTGGATTCTGCCCAATAGACTTACCAGTCTGATTCCGAAGTGGGTCACTTGAGAAACTCCGTAGGGCATCCATCCCAGCTGGTACTTCTGGGGAAGTAGAGGCAGCTCTTTTCTGGGATCAGGGGCAAGAGCAGCCGCTTCCGGATCTCAGCTGTGGCGGAAGCTCCCTTACCGGGCCAGAGCTGCAGTGGTCACAGGTGTTTTCCTGAAAGCTGAGTCCAGAGTCTAGTTTTCAACCGTCCCAATGATTCTGTGAGCTATTTTATCTGTCTTCCTGAGTCCCTACCTGCCTGAGGCAGGTGGATTGGATTCTCTTGTTGGCAACTAGGAACCCCTTCTGTTACTGCCCTTTTTCCTGTCTCTCTGACAGCTTGGCCTGTCAGAACCTCCACTCTGGGTCTTCAAAGCTGGAACCAGCCATTCAAAAAAGCAAAGATGGTGGAGAGTTCATTCTGATGAGTACAGGGTTGGCAGCAGTGACATCCAGACCCCAGGGATGGCATTGGCAGTGGTGCCCACCCCTGGTCCAGTGGTCAGTGCTGGGAGGGGCAGCAGTGTCCTCACCAGACTGGGTTTTGGCTTGATTCCAGCTGTAGTTCCCCCACCCCGCATTTGTTGTTGGGTTGTTCTTGCCTATTTTTTTCTGGATCTGGTTCTCCAGCTTCCCAGTCATTCTGCGATTTCTCAATTTCCTCTCTTTTTGAGGCTGGTCATACAGTGAATTACAATGATTGAGAGTTGAATGTGGAACCAGCTTTGCGTTCCTGGGATAAACCCCACTTGCCACGATGTATCATCTTCTGACTACGCTGTTGGATTCCACGTGCACGCATGTTCACGAGGGATATTGGTCTGTGCTTTTCGTTTCTTGTAAAGTCTTTGCCCGACTTTGGCACCAAACTAATGCTGGACTTCAAGAACGAGTGAAGAAGTATTCGTTTTTCTTCTGTTTCCTAGAAGAGTTTGTGTAGAATTGGTACTATTTCCTCCTTAAATGTTTCGTGGAATTCACCAGTGAAGTAATCTGGCCCTGGAATTTTCTTTGTGGGGAGATTTTTAAATAGAAACTCAATTTCTTTAATAGATATAGAGCTATTCTGGTATCTGTTTCCTTTTTAGTAAACTATGGTAATTTATATCTTTCAAGAAGTTTATCCATTTTATCTAATCGTGGAATATACCAGCATTAAGGGGTCCATAATATTTCCTTATTATCTTTTTTATATATGTGACACCTGTAGTGATGTCACCTCTCGTGTTTCTGACACTAGTAATTTGGGTCTATTCTCCCTTTTTTTGCCTGGTCAGTCTGGCCAGCAGTTTATCAATTTTATTGATCATCTCAAAGAATCAGCTTTTGGTTCCATTTATTTTCTCTGTTTTTCTGGTTTCTATTTCATTGATCTTTTGCTCTGATCTTTCTTATCTCCTCTCTTCTGTTTGCTTTGACATCCACTTGCTCTTCTTTTTCTAGTTTCTTAAGGTAGAAGCTGAGATCATCAATTCGAGACCATTTTTCTCATCTAATATAGGCATTTAGTGCTATAAATTTTTTTCTAGGTACTGTTTTAGCTGCATCCTGCAAATTTTGCTATGTTACATTTTCATTTTCATTCAGCTCAAAATACTTTGTAACTTAGAAAAAATTCCTTCTTTGACTCATAGGTTACTCAGAATTGTGTTGTTTCCAAATATTTGGAGATTTCCCAGGCATCATTCTGGTATTGACTTTTAGTTTAATTCTATTGTGGTCAGAGAACATTCTTTGTATAACTTGAATAGTTTTAAAGTTACTGAAACTTATTGTATGACTCAGAATATAGTTGACGCTCAT
Source organism: Equus quagga (assembly GCF_021613505.1). Lineage (NCBI taxonomy): Eukaryota > Metazoa > Chordata > Mammalia > Perissodactyla > Equidae > Equus > Equus quagga. The sequence goes on along the minus strand of NC_060267.1, from coordinate 174,057,347 downwards.
AAATTGCTTGGGTGCACTTGGGAAGAATGTGTATTCTGCTGTTGTTGGGTGGAGGGTTTGGAAATACCAATGAGGTCAAGTTGGTTGTGTTATTCAAGTCTTATATACTCTTACCAATTTTCTCTCTCCCTGTTCTGTCAATTATCAAGAGAAAGATGTTGAAATCTATGACTGTACTTGTGGATTTGGCTGCTCCTCCTTGCCGTTTCTGTCAGTTTTTGTTCCATGTATGACGAAGCTTTGTTTTCAGTGCATACACCTTTGGGTTTTTATGTCCCTTTATGAAATGACCCTCTTTGTGCCTGCTGATACCCACTGCTCTGAAACCTATTTTGTTTGATACTACTCCATCCATTCTGGCTTCTTGTTCAAATTAGTGTCAGCATGGTGTATCTTTCCCCATCCTCTTATTAACCTCTCTGTGTCTTTCTATTTAAAATGGGTTTCCTGTAGGAAGCGTAGAGTAGTGGCTTGATTCTGTTATCAGAGTAGGTAATCTCCGCCTTTAGACTGGGATATGTAGACTATTACATTTAATGTGATTATTGATATGGTTGCATTTAAATCTACCATCTTGCTATTTGTTTTATATTTGTTCTGTTTGTTCTTTTTCTCTTTTTTTCTGCTTTCTTTTTGATTACTTTTTATAAGTCCATTTTTATTTCCTTTGTTGGTTTACTGGCTGCAAGTCATTGTTGTGTTATTTCAGTTGAGTGTAGTTATTTAGTCATTGCCGTGTTAGTTATTTCAGGTGGCTTTGGGGTCTATAGTCTACATCTTTAACTTGTCGCAGTCTACCTTCAGGTAATATTTTACTATTTCATGTATGTATAAGAACTTCACAACAGTGTATTTCCGTGTCTCCCCTCTTGGCCTTGGTGTATAGCTGTCATATATTTTACCCCTACATATGTTATAAACCATTTAATACATTGTTATTTTTGCTCTAAACAGTTGGTTATCTTTTAAAGAGATTTAAAGGCTAATTCAAAAGTCATTATATTTACCCATATAGTTTCCATTTCAAATACTCTTCATTCCTTTGTATGGATCCATATTTCCATGTGGTATAATTTCCCTTCTGCCAGAAGGATTTCCTTGTAACATTTCTTATAGTGCAGGCCTGATGGTGATGAGTTCTTTCAGCTTTTGTACGTCTGAAAAAGTCTTATTTACCTTCGTTTTTGAAAGATATTTTCTCTTGGTGAAGAATTCTAGGTTGATGGATTTTTTTTTTGTTTCAGCACGTTAAAGACGTTCCTTCACGGTCTTTTACTCAAGTTGTTTCTGATCAAAAGTCCACTGTCACTCTCACCTTTGTTCCACTGTATGTCATGTGTTTCTTCCTCCTCCCAGGCTGCTTTTGACATTTTTTGCTTTATCAGTGGTTTTAATCAATTTGATTAGGGTGTGCCTTGGTGTAGTTTTCTTTACGTTTCTTGTGTTTGGACGTCATTGAGCTTTTTGGATCTATGGCTTTACAGTTTTCATTGTATTGGGAAATTTTTTGACCATTATTTCTTAAAATACTCTTTCTGCCCCCTCCATTTCCTTCAAGGACTCCAACGACACATACATAGGCTGCCTGAAGTTGTCCCGCAGCTCACTATTATTCTGTTTATTTTTTCCACCTGTTTTCTCACTGTGCTTCATTTTCAAGTTTCTGTGTTTATGTCTTCAAGTTTACTAATCCTTCCTTCTGCTCTGTCTAACCTGCAATTAATCCCATCCAGTGTATTTTCATCTCAGATGTTGTCGTTTTTGTCTCTAGAAATTCAACTTGGGCCTTTTTAAAAAATCTCTCTCGTCTTTAATTAATGTGTTCAATCTTTCCTCTAGCATCTTGAACATATGGAATACACTCATAATACTTTTTAAAATGTCGCTGTCTACTAATTCTATTATCTGTGTCATTTCTGGGTTAGTTTCAATGGATTGATTTTTCCCCTCACTTTGGGTGGTATGAACCTGGTAATTTTACATGCCTGGTAATTTTTTTCCCCACTGTGGAGCAAGATTCTTCTGAATATTCCATTTATGTCCACTCTGGCTGGTGGGAATGGGCAGTATTTCTAGTCCTATGTGAGCTCCAGGGATGGCTCCCTCTAATCTTTTTGGTAGTTATTTTCCATGCCTTCCATAATTTCCTCTTATGCACACTCCCATCTGTATTCAGCTGAATCCCCAAGGGGGAGTTTTGCAAATCTCCGTGGTCCTCTCTCTGTGTAGCTTTCTCCTTTCCAGTATCCTGCCCCGCAAATTTTAGTCACCCCGGCCTCCCGCTCCAGATCCTTATTCCCAAATCAAGGAGGTCACCAAGCTCTGCCCAGCTTCCCCTTTTTTCCGCCATGGCCTGGAAGCTCTCTCCAGGCAGTAAGCTGGGTCCACTGCAGGTTCATCACGGTGGTTTGCCATCTCTCAGAGATCCCTGTCCTTCACTGCCTCTTGTCTAATATCTTGAGAACCATTGCTTCATAAATTCGTCTGTCTTTTCAATTCTTTCAGGTGGGAGGGCACGTCCAGATTCTTTTGTTCCATCTTGGCTGGAAACAGAAGGCTTCCTTTTGCACTTCCTTCTGTACACAGCCAGAGCAATTTTCTCATGTTTATAAAGGAAAACCCTGGCTGAAACATTACTTTGCATGATTAATGTGAAGATTAAATGAGAGAACATATGTAACTACTCAGGAAAGTGCCAGCATAGAGCAAGCCTTCAATTAATGTTGATGTATTAGGCAGCTTTTGCTGGGGCAACAAACAGCCTCCACATCTCAGGGGCTTACAATAACAAATGTTTCTACCTCTTGGGTCTGCTGGTCTGTTGGTCTGCTTAACGGTCTGTCATGACTCAGCTGTGCTTGGCTCACCTTGAGCACCAGACTTCCTCATTCTGGGACCCAGGTTGACAGTAGCATCATTGGAGAAGAAAAGAGCATGAGGTCAAATGAGCCATTGAAGTACATTTAATGTTTCTGCTCTGATATGCTACCTATTATAACCTCTTATATTCCACTGGTCAAAGCAGGTCACATGGCCCTTCTGCAAATTGACGGGACATCGCCGTACTCTGCCCACAGAGAGTCCCGGCAGAGAAGGGAGGTATGACTTTTTTACAGATGAGGGACTTGATAATGGGGAAGAGTAACACAGTTTGCCATAGCTGGTGATTGTCATTAACCTCCTCTTCTGCAAGGAAATTTCTCTGGACATTTATGTTCAAAGCAACACTTTGTTAGGAGTATTGGGGGGAACACATCTCAGTCCACAGCATTTCCTTTATCCTAGGTACACAGCTGTTCTCCACTTGGTTTGTTATTGCCTAGTGGACTGTGATAGTTCAGGAGGAGGGACCATTCATTCACAGCAGGCAGAAGGCCATGGAGACAGGCGGATGCTGAGAACTGACAGTTTGAGGGCAAACGGTATCATTGACCTGGGCATTGGGTGGATAAGTGAATGACTTTCTTCAGTCTTCAATGTGCCACTTCTATCTTGGGTGCCCAAGTCCTTATTCCTGATCATTGGTGCAGGAAACAAGGCTCCCATGAGACATCAGAAAATCGGCCCATCCTTGAGGATGCCAGTCATTTCCCTTCTCCATCCAGAAATCAACCCCACTTACCTCAGCCGCAATGGTTCTGCTTTCCACTGAACGCCAAGAGCCTTTCTTTCAGGGCATTTCATTTAGCAATAAATTACAGGCTGTCTCGTAATAAATCTTCTGTTGTACTATTTAACTACCAGGTGGTCTGAGTGTGAAAGAATTCAGATTTTTTCCTGCTCTCTGCCAGGTCCCTTACACGTAGTGGCTATTTTAAACCTCGTGATGACCTGACGACGTAAGTACTGGGGGTGGCTCTGTTTCACAGGTGAGGAAAGAGAGGTTCAGGGAGGGTAAGTGACTGCGCAAGGTCACACAGCCCGTTAGTGGCTGAGCTGGGATTTGAACGTAGGTCGGTCTGTTTTGCATTATGCTTATTTTAGGTCCTTAGTGGCAATTTGTTTTCCTGGAAAGCAGGGCCTACATCTTAACCTTCTTCATATTACCCACAAAATCTGACAGAGAGACTGAGCACTGGATAGGTGTTTTAGAACATGTACTACCTTTTCTTTTTAAAGAGAGAAGCAGGTAACTTCGTGCTGAAAGAGATCCTGGGTGTGGTGTTGGAAGCAGCATCGTCCCTCTTGGCTCTGTTACTCTGGTGGTCTGATGCTCACAGCTGGCTGACGGTACATTAGGCTGAGGCCACTGTGGGGCTGAGAGGATATGGAGATAAATAGGGCTTTGTCGGGGCACAGAAACAAGTCCATGGAAGTTGCAGAGGGAGAAAGGAACTCACACTTACTGTGTATCTGTGTGCTTGGCTTTCATCATTCATTATCCCGCCAAAGGCACATAATATTTTATGGGGTCAGGATTTCTTACCCCGGTTTAACAGCCCAGCATCATACAGCAATAGATAACAGAGCTTTTATTTGAATACAGGTCTGGCTGACTCCAAAGCCCACATTACTGCCAATACAACCCACTGCCAACACGGGTGGCAGCCGCTCTGTTGAGAGGAAGCCCGGTGAAGCCATCACTGAGGATGGCTGGCCTCAAGCACCGGGGCATTAGTAACTCAGGCTGTCTGCCACCCACGCCACTGACAGTGACCTGCTCCCCTCTACCTGATCTATTGCTGCCTGAGAGATTTTTGTCAGCTATTACCTGCGTGGTAGTGGAGCATTTCATCTTTTTCACTGAATTATCTCATGACGTCCTTGACATAGTCTCTCATTCCCTCTGAAAATAAAGTGGTTTAAAATGAAAACTGCAATTACAATGCCATCTATTAAAAGGATCTGGGCTTCCTGTAGCATTAAAAGGAACATGTAATTGCCAATTAAAGAAAAGCATGCTATTGGCCAAAGGTATTGATTAGAAGTAAATTTGGAAAAGTTCTCTGAGTGACACCATGGACAGGCTCACATGCTTTCTCCTAGAGCCAAAGTGACCTGTGTGAGGCACAGAGAGGTTAACGACTTGTCCGAGGCCACACAGCTGGTATTCTCCTGACACTGGAGAATGCACACTTGACATATATTATCCAGGGAGCTGGTACAGATGAGAGTGTGTAAGATTCTAGAAGGGCTCAGTTGATTACATGGGCAACATGCCTGTAGGAGGCCTTTATCATCTCTCCCCTGGGCCTTGGCAGTCTAATCACCTCTCCTTCACCTCACTCCCTTCCCACAGTGTTCTTCAAATAACACCCAGAATGATGGTGGCAGTTATTGTTGGTTGCCCACCGAAAGGTCTCCCATCCCTTTTCCACTAACAGACCAAAAGTTTTAGTCCAGTAGCAATATACCCAGCTTCAGGGAGAAATCTTGACAGGTTCCAGCCTTTCCTGACAACTGCATCAATAAGTAAATAAGTCTGTGTTTCACTTAATAGATTTGGATTTTCTTTCTTTTTGAGGAAGATTAGCCCTGAGCTAACATCTGCTGCCAATCCTCCTCTTTTTGCTGAGGAAGACTGGCCCTGAGCTAACATCCATGCCTATCTTCCTCTACTTTATACGTGGGACGCCTACCACAGCATGGCTTGCCAAGTGGTGCCATGTCCGCACCCAGGATCCAAACCAGCGAAGCCCGGGCCGCTGAAGTAGAACGTGCAAACTTAACTGCTGCGCCACTGGGCCGGCCCCCTGGATTTTCTGTAGTCGCATGAGTGTAAGAATTCTGAAACTATTTTCTACGTTTTTAGGTCTGAACAAGTAAGCGGATACACTAATGTTGTCGGAATCAGTGTTCTTGCCGAGGAAGAAAGGAGATGCAGCTGTGAAATGGGGCAGGGCAGGCAAACTCCACAGAGCAGGACGGGAATCAGACATCAGTATTTCCTGCTCTGTCCAGAGAACGGCCTGGAATCACTGACACCATGGGGAGTGAGCACACAAGATGAGTCTGGAACATCATGCTGTGACAGAAAGCAAGAAACAGCAGGAATGTATCAAAAGGACGCAGGAGACACCTGAAGGCACTTGGGATCCAAATCTCTGACAGTGCTGGATTCTAACCATTGAACAGAGTAAGAATCCATAAGTCCATACAAAGAACACGGACTACCTAAGGACAGCTCTTCCTCGTTGTAGAAGGTCAGCGAATGAGCACAGAAGAAATGACGGTATTAGAAAGTCACCATTTTGCTACTGTCCTAGGAATAGAGCCAGGCAAGAATCATCAGGGGATGCTAAACATGTGCGTGGAAGCCCCTTGAGGAACAAGATACTTCAGTCTCAACAATTCTTTCCACAAAAATAATTACTAATTAGAAAAGGCAAAATAGAAACTTGGCAGGCACCATTTTAACAAAATGGCCGAAGTTAACCTCACCAGCAATCAACATCATCAGTAATCAAGATCATCAGTAATCAACAGCAAGGCAACATCGTGTGCTTCCTGATACGTTGCACTGAGAAGGACACAGCATCACTTCTGTGGTCTTCTGGCCAAAGGTACACAACCTAAAACTACTAATGAAGAAATATCAGACACACCCAAGTTACGGGACATTCCACAGAACAACTGGCATGACTGTGCTCTTTAAAATGTCAAAGTTATGAAAGAAAAAGAAAGGAAGAGGGATCACTCAGAGTAAAGGAGCCTAAAGGGATCTGATAACTACTGCAATATGTGATTGGATCCTGAACCAGAAAAAATTCGCTATAACTGATATTATTGGACAATTGGAATACGGGCTATATTATATAACAGTAGTTGTCAATGTTAAAATCCCTGCTATACTGTGGATATGTAAAAGAATTCTTTGTTGTCAGGAAATATATCAGGAAGTATTTGGGGTAAATGAGCATGATGTATGCAGTTTACCCTCAACTGCTTCAGAGAGAAGAATGATACAGCAAACGAGGCAAAATGTGAACAGCTGGTGACTTGTGGTACAATAAAGACGGCCACAAATTCTCTGCTACTCCTCCGATTGGGAGGCGGAAACTAATTCCCATCTTCAGATCTGGCCTGGCCCTAGTGACTTGTTTGACTACTAGAACGTGGGAACGCGATGCTCTGGACTTGTGAGGTGACATCATGAGAAGCTTTGCACCTTTGACATGGGCCTCCTGGAAAGCTTTCTCCGGGGGCCTTGAAGACGTCCAGCTCCCTGAGCCCAGCACACTGCAGAGGCCCTGTGTAGGTGCTCCTGTCGACACTTCCAGGTGAGCCCAGCCCTCCGCCACCCTCACCAAGGCGCCAGACTGCGAAACGAAACTATCTCGGCTTTTCCAGATCAGTCCATCCATCTCTCCATGACCTCTGTCAACACCACATGAGACAGAAATCACCCAGCTGAGCTCTGCCCAAATTCCTGACACAGAAAATCATGATATGCAATATAATAGTTGTTGTTTTGAGCCATTAAGTTCTGGGGAAGTTTTTAATACATAAGTAGATAACTAGCACTAGGTGATTGATAAAAAAAAAAAAGGCACTCTTTGTCATGTTCTTGCAACTTTTCTGTAAGTTTGATATTATTTTCAAGTTAAAAGAAAAAAAATTTAGGGCCATAAATTAATGGTTGAAATGAGTATGTATTTCTGCTTAAACCAAATGCTTTTTTTCTCAATAGGAAAATCATGTAACGATTCCTTAAATCTGTGCCAACCTCTGGACCCAAGTTGAGTGTTTTGAGAGAAACACTGTGAGTCAAGACCCTGAAGGGGCTTGTTGAGCCTTGATCCTCAATGTGGAAATCAAGACTCAGAAAGTGGAAACACACCTGCCAAAACGCCTCGCCTCTGTACGCCATCACCATCGACTCCTTCTCCTTCTGTGCTGAGCAGCTCAGAGGTGCTTCAGCTCAGCACGTCCTGACCTAATTCTCATTCTTGCCAGCTTGAGCCCCAACCTCCACCCAAACAGACAAACAATAAGTAGATGATAACCTAGCTCTTCGTCAATGTTTGCTATACCAGAGAGAGGCTTCCAGAACGATGCCTCCCTCGCCTCACTCTCTATCACCAGGTATGTTGGTTTTGCCTCCTGATGTCTCTCCCATTTGTCCCCTTCAGGCAAAGCTGCATCACCTCCCACCTTCTAACCATCCTTCCTGGGTTTAGTCCTGTCCTCCTGAGATTCCGTCTCCAGTTCTCCGCACAGCAGCCACATTTAAAACACAAATCAGATCATATCACTTCCACGCTGAAAACCATTCAAGGCTTCCTTTTGTTCTTGGACTTCCTTCAGGAAGCCATAAAGGAAAAATTTAAATTTAACTAGGAAAAATATATAAAACTCCCAGAGGCAAAGAAGAATACATATAAATTATCAGAAGCAGGCAGAAAACAAATAACAAATTGGAGGGCAATATTTGCAATACCACATGTCTAAGAAAGAGCTATAGTCCTCATTATATAAAAAGCCCTAACAAAGCAACAAGGAAATGATCGACATCCAATAGCAAAATGGATCTAGAACACAAACATTCAGTTCACAATAAAAGAGAAAAATGACAGATACAAACACAAAAAACTGCTCTCATAGTTAAATAAATATGAAACTAAGAAACAAGCAGAAAAATTGCCTATCATGTGGGCACAGATTAAAAGTTTTGAAAATACACAACATGGATGAAGGTACAAGGATACAGGCAATTTCCTACACAGTTTGTACAATTAAGGACCTTTTTAAGCCCTTTACAGATCTCCGGCACTCTTACTTTTGGAAGCCAGGCCTTAGATCATATAAGATATATTAAAATATACATATGTCCTATATTAAACACAATTTTTGCTGATATTGATATATTGAAAGGGTTTTATAATTTTCCCTTTGAAATTACTTGGCAATAAGTAATTCTTATGAGAGGCTATTTAATTTATCATAGTTTATTTCTCAATAGTCATACATACAAAATGAGCAAAATATATAACCTACAAATTGCTTTCAAATATAAGGAATCTTTTATGAATAATAACAGTACAAGTAATGCATTGTAGAGATATTTAATTAGAGATTTATTGATCTCAAATTTGCAGTTTCCCTTTGTGTCAGGAAGCTAATACTACATTCAGCGCCCAGACGTTTCCTGGGACCTGATGACAGGCTATGCCGACAGAACATTTTAATGGGGAAAGCGCCCTGGACAAACAGCCCCCCAGGACAACTAGCTAATGCCTCTCAAAATTATAAATGTGCATCATTTTCACTGAGAAATTCCACTGACGTGAATCTATCCTACACATACACTCACATAGGTGCCCAAATATGTCTTTACAAAAGTGTTCCCGGCCACACGGTTTGTAATAACAAAGTATAGAAGGGGCTTAAAATATGCACCCATCAGAGACTGAGTAGATGCACATTGGCACAGCACGCATTGGAGTGTGTGCAGCCCTTGAAAAACTGATGTGGACCCAACTGTGCTGATGTGGAAAAGGCTCTACGTATTTTGTCAAGTGAAATAAATGAAAATACAAAACACTGTGCATAGAGCCCCACTCCTTTCCCCACACACTAGTCTTTTTAAGAAGAAGCTGTATATCCTCACTCGTGTGTGTTTGTGAAACAGTTCTGGAAGCGCATACAGGAAAGCTGGACAGTGGTTATTTCTATGCAGTGGGACAGGGCTGGGGGGGGGGGGGCACTGTGTTCTTTGAATACAGGCCATGAGTTATTTTCATAACAATTTCACAAAGGGGTGAGAGGGAAGGAGGATGGGGAAAGGGAGGAAAGGAAAAACAAATTCCTCAACTGAACCACAAAGTTCGCGTCTTTGGATGCAAAGGACCTCCCCTCTCAGGCTTTATCTTGTGCTCCCTGCCCTAGCTCACTGGCCTGCTCCCAGTTCTTCGAAATGTCCATCCTCCCTCCCATCTCTGGGTCTTGACACATGCTGTTCCCTCTGCCTGGAATTTCCCCCACGAGCACACACACTTGGTTAACTTTTCCTTCTCTTCCCAGTGATGTCTCCCTTCTGAAGGAGGCTTTCTCTGACCTTTCAGGCTCAAGCTCCTTATTACGCCCTGTGCTTTTAGCACATGGCACCAGTCACAGTTGAAAATTCTATGCCGGTGGGTTCCTGTTTCCCGTCTGGCTCCCTCAGTCGATTGCTGACCATGTCATCCAGCTCCTCGTCTGACACATGTTAGGTGCTCTGAACACACTTAATGAGTAAATAAATCGCCAAGGGCGTAGGCAGGGGGACAGTCTCCTGTCATGGAGGCACGGGGCTTCTCCAGCAGGGCCCCTTACAAGTTCTTCCCTCCCAACAGCTTCATAGTAGGAGCTAGCAACTTTGCCTTCCTCGCAGAAAAGTGTTCTGCAAAGAGCTTCCTCTCAGCACTATTAGAACACACGAGAACAGACACTTCCTTGTGGAGGACTGGATGGGGTGTCAATAGACTTCATTTTACTAATCTGGGATTTTTCTTGATGTCATGGTTGTTAGAACATGGCAAAATATAAGTCCATTTTACATTGGACAATATTTTGTCACATATGAGTCAAACAGGTCAAAAATAAAATTAATAGGCAACTATATAGACAAAACAAAGGTAAGAGGAGATTTCCACTGCCAGTGTGGCCAACGGACCTGACCCTCTCAGAGAAAACAATGTAAACTTTGGACAAGCTTACCAAAAAAAAAAAAAAAAAAAGACCTGATGACACTGAAGAATGAACCAGAGCAGGCAGATTCGGGAGAGGAGTCAGCAGTTGGCAAAATGAGTGGCACGGGATGAGTCACTCATATTTATGGATTCAGCCTTAGGCTAAGCCTAAGTCAACACCACACGGGGCAGCCAGACCTTTGCTAGAACACCTGTACTTTTTGGCCTGAAACAGTAGAGGTCAGAGTGCAGGGCAACCATCGTCACTGAAAAGTGAAGGGAGATCCTGCAAAGCAGAGAGCCAGAGAGAGAGAGTCGCAAATTCTGTGCAAAATCTCTACCCAGATCTCAGATCCCATGTGTGCCTGGGGCAGACTGTGAACAGCCCGGTTAAGGAAAAACGAAGTGACCTGAGATTTGAGCTGCCACTCAAGAGACAGAATTTGCAGTTGTAATCTAACAAAGGTAATTGCCTACTAAGAAAAACAAATGTACAGACCCAGCCCCGATGGCCTGGTGGTTTAAGTTCGGCACACTCTGCTTTGGTGGCTCTGGTTCAGACCCCAGGCGTGGAACCATACCGCTTGTCCGTGAGCAGTCATGCTGTGGCAGCAGCTCACACGGAAGAACCACAAGGACTTACAACTAGAATATACAGCCATGCACTGGGGCTGTGGGGAGGGAAGAAGAGAGAGAGGAAGATTGCAACAGATGTTAGCTCAGAGAAAGAAAACAAAACAAAAAACCATATACACTAGAATCTCTAGTCTCTACAACATAATATTCACACTGTTGGGGATATAATCCAAAATTATTCGACATATGAAAATCAGGAAAAAGACCCATCAGCAAGAAAAAAGAAAATCAACACTGACCAACTTTGAGATAACTCAGATGTTCAAATGAGCACAGACAGATTTTAAAGCAGCTATTATAAAATTCTATAGAATTCTACACCAACTCTTCCAGAAAAAAGAGGAGAAGGGAACACTTCCCAAGTCATTCTATGAAGTCAGCGTTACGCCAAAGCTGAAGACACAGCAAGAAAAGAAAACCACAGACCAATATGAACATAGATGCAAACATTCCTTTGAAAATTAAGCACATTTAATCCAAGAGTGTCTTAAAGAAGAGAATACATCACGACCAACTGGGGTTGATCCCAGGAATGCAAGACTGGCTCAACATTTGAAAGTCAATGTAATTCACAATGTCAAAAGACTAAAAAGAAAACTAAGTCCATCATCTTAAAAGATACAAAGAAAAGAGTTCAATAAAATTCAATTCCCATTTATAATAAAAATTCTCAGCAAACTAGGAATAGAAGGGGATAAAGGGAAATTTCTCAACCTCATGAAGGTTGATACTAAAGATACTAAAAACCTACAGCTAAATTCGTACTTGTTGGTGAAAGACTGCAGGCTTTCCCCCAAGAGTGGGAATGAGCATGTCCACACTCATCACTCCTAGTCAACATCATACGGTAGATCCTAGCAGGAGTGATGAGGCAAGAAACAGAAATGAAAGGCATTTAAATAGGAAATAGAGAAATAAAACTGTCTTTATTCATCAATGACATGATCACCTGAGTGAAAAATTCCAAAGAATTGACAAAATGCTATTAAGACTATCAAGTGAGTTTAGCGATATCAGAGGACGCAAAGCCAATATACAAAATCAACTGCATTTTTATACACTTTCAATGAACAATCATAAATTGAAATTTATAAAACAGTGCCATTTACAAAAGCATATAAAACATAAAATATATAGGGATAAATTTTTTAAAGTACGTGTGAGATTTGTATGCAGGAAATCAAAGAGGACTTAAACAGATATACCATGTTCATAAATCAGAAGACTCATGATTAAGATGTCAATTCCCCCACACTGATGCATAGACTCAACACGATCCCAATCAACCTTCCAGGAGACTTTTCAAAATTGACAAGCTGGTTCTAAAATTCATATGGAAAACCAAAGAATCTATAATAACCAAACCATTTGGAAAGAAAGAATAAGTTAAAGGACTCACACTGCCGGGTTTCTTGGCTTTCTATAAAGCTGTAATAATCAAGACAGTGTGATACTGGCAGGAGAGTAGACACACAGATCAATGGAACGGAATAGAGCCCAGAAATAGACCCAATCATGTACAGTCAATTATTTTCCAACAAAGAAACTAAGATAATCCAATGGAGAAAACATAGTCTTTTCAAAGAAAAGAACCTTGATCTTCAACTTGCACCACATACAAAAGTTAATTCGAGATGGATCATGAAGTTTACGTAAAATCTCTCTGACCTTAGATTTAGGCAAAGATTTCTTACAGAGGACACCAAAAACATGAACCTTACAAGAAAAATTGGCAAATTGGACTTGCTCAAAGTGAAAAGTTTCTGTACTTTGCAAGACTTTAAGATTATGAGAAGACAAGTCACAGTGGGAGAAAATATGTGCAGAACACACATCTGACAAGGGACTCGTATTCAGGACTTATGAAGAGCTCTCACAGCTCAATAATAAGAAAGCAACTCAGTCACTTTAAAAAATGGGCAATAAGATTTGTATATGTACAAAATATAGAATGTTAACAGATGTATAAATCATCCATTTTTATACTTAAGGGAAAACCAAGTGGGGTCTTGGAGACCCTCGCTGTTTGGGCGTGTGGGCTGGGAAAAGCACGGGCCGTAGGAAGCGTGAAGGCACCCAGTTCATGTTGGGGGCCTCCAGAGTCACTGGAAGGTCAAGGTGCCCTGACAGCTTTCTTGCATTTGTGTGTGGATTTCTCCCCGCCACGGTCAGGCCTCCGCCCTGGTTCGGCCTCTAGGATGCCCATCACGCCTCCTGCCCTTGCCTGTGGCCGCCTCAGCCTCCTCGTCTTCATCCTTCCTCTGCGGAGCCATCACAGTCAGCCACCTCTCTCTGGCTGGAGCTGCTGCTGCTCTCCCCTTCCCCATCCATCTGGGGGACCCCTGAGCCACAGTGGAGCATGCCCGGACTGGAGCGCAGCCTGTCAAAGAAGCAACAGGGCTCACGGCTCGGGATACAGAGCTGCACCTGCACAGGGAACAGCTGCTCTTTACACTTTGAAGGATTCCTCCGTCTCTGTGATCTCACTGAAGCCTCAGGGCCGCCTGGGCAATGGATGAGTAACATCCTCGCTTTTCGGGGAAGGAGACTCCCAGAGGGCCCTCCCCACTGCCATCAAAATGAGCAGGGAAACCACCTTGCTCACAGGATGCTCAACGTCTCCCCGGAGGCTGGGGAGCGCTGAAACGAGCACAGGCTTTGGAACCAAGGAAACTCAGGTCTGAGTTGGCCTCCCACTTGCCAGCTGTGTGACTCGAGGCAAATCACTTACCTTCTCTGAGCTTTCATTTCCTGTGCTCTGCTGTGCTAATACTACCTGCTTCCTAGGGTTATTGATCGTGATCAAATGCACAACGAAGGTAAAATTCTTCTGCAAGGAACTCATTTGATTTCTTTCTCTGTGAAGACAAATCTGCTTATTCGTAATTTTTCTTTGTGAGTGTCTTTCCTCACCTATTGTATTTTGAAATATTAAAACCTAAACATTGAAAGCCTCATGTTTTGTATATAAATAACAATGGAACTATTTCCCCCCACAGTTGTTTGAAGCCATTCTCTTCCTTTATTTTTCCTTCTTCCCTTTCTCTACTCCCTCCCTGGCCCCCTGCACATGGCAACACACCCTTAGTCCACAGTCCTCCCTGTGCCTGAGTCCAACTCAGAAAAAATCCACCAAGGAAAAGGGAACCCTGGCGCGCTGTGGGTGGGAAGGTAAATTGGTGCAGTCGCCGTGGAAAACAGTATGGAGGTTCCTCAAAAAATTGAAAATAGAACAACCATATGATCCAGCCGTCCTACTCCTGGGACTATATCCGAAGGGAAGGAAATCTCTATGTCGAAGAGCTCTCTGCACCCCACACTCACTGCAGCATTATTTACAGTAGCCAAGGCAGGGAAAGCCCCCAAAGGTCCATCAGCGGGAGAATGGATAGAGAAAATGTGTATACATGCAACGGAATGTTATTCAGCTATAAAAAAGAAGGAAATCCTGCCATTTGCAACAATGTGGATGGACCTTCAGGGCACTATGCTAAGTGAAATGAGACAGAGAAAGACAAACACTGTATGTTCTCACTTATACATGGAATCTAAAAAAAAGCTGAACTCACAGAAAGGGAGAGTAGAATGGTGGTTGCCAGGGCCGGGGGTGCAGGGGAAGTGGGGAGATGCTGGTCAAAGGGTACAACCTCCCCGCCCTAAGATGAGTAAGTTCTGGGGCTCTAATGTACAGTACGGTGACTACAGTTAACAGTACCGTATTGTATAATTGATACTTAAGAGGGTGCATCTTAAATGTTATCACTACACACAGAGCAGAGGTGATTATGTGAGAGGACAGAGGTGTTAACTAACCTTACTGTGGTAGCCATTTTGCAATACAGCTGTGTATCAGATCATCCCATTGTACACCTTACACTTACACCTGTTATACGTCAATATCTTAATAATACTGGAAAAGAAAAAATTCACAGTCATTCTAAGAAAATTAAAGGAGAGAGAGAACTTCCTTATGGTCACCTGAGCACATTGTGTGGGTTGCTGTCCAGGAGGGAGGAAGAAGAGGAAGAGTTCACAGGAGACAGAGTTAACTTTGCATAAAGTTCCCACAAATGCAGACACACGTGTGCCCCTGGGCCTGGTCAGCCCCCACGCACATTCAGAACCATCTCTGCTGCAGAAACCAAGGCCAGGGAGGGAGCAGCCAGGGGGTCTGGGAGGCTGCGCTTGCCTGTGGCCATCCCTGTCCTCTGTCCCCTGCTTTCCTGTCCACGAAGCCCCCCTTCGATGTCCTCCACAAGCGTCTGGGCCGCGGGCCCATCTGGGCTTGGCTGGGAGGGAGGGAGGCCGCCACACAAAGCCGAGGCCTGGCCCGGCCCCAGAAGGCGTCCCGCATTGTTCTAGGGGAGGCCCAGGGCAGCCCCGGGGCGGGGGAGGGGACCAGGCGCGGTCAGACGGCAGGCGGACGCGACCAGACAGATGGCGAACAAAGAAGGCACACAAAGGAAGCGGAGGCACCAGGGCATCCCCACCCAGGGCCCCGAGCCGCCGCCCCACTCGCATGCTGGCCCCACACGCACGCTGCCCCGACCCGAAATCCTCGGCACACAGAGGGAGGAAGGAGCTGCCTTCAGGGGTCCCCTGCGGAGCTGGGACCCAGAGAGTTTCGCATTCAAAATTCACAGCCGAATTCTACAGACAGGGGACTGGGTCTAAGGAATGCTTGTCCCAGGTCACCTGTCAGGATTGAAATTGATTTGTTTCCAAAGCCCATGTTCTTGATCCGTGTGGTAAATGTCGAGCTCCTGGCCTCTGGCACAGACTTCCAGTCAAGGTAGGACAGACGCAACTCTCAAAGTACCTCAGCCTGTGTTACCCAACCAGGAAACAACAGAATTCTCAACAGGACAAACGAATCAAGATGCCAAACTGCTTGACTAGAGATGTTCATATCACGATAAAATGAGTGTTTTCAGATGTTTAAAATAATTGTGTTTAAAAAGAGAGAGGTTTTGACCTCACACAGCTGTGCTGAGGCATGACAACGTGAACAACTGCTGGCTCCGTTGGACACTTTCTGCAAACATCTAGAGGTGGCCTAACCATTGCATTCCTCCCCAGGGGCTTGGCAATTCGGGGGCTCTCTGGGGAGGGAGGATGGTGACAAGAGGCGGCTGTCATGCAGCACACACCTGCTGACTCGGGTACCTGTAGCACAAGCTCTGTCTCCACGAAGAGGAACAGACATGGAAGCATTAGCCAGAGTGGGGTCAGAACTGTCCCATCGTCATATCACCGAGCACAGGACTTTGCAGATCCCACTGACTCCTCAAGTAGGCAGCATCAAGGAGGCAGATACGTGAGCAGGGCAATACCCAATTTTTATTAAGCCCATTGTTTTTCATTTCCACAGATGTCCCTTCCTTGCCTGGTCCATATGGTGGGTTAATCATATTCCTCAGTCGAGATTTTCCTCATTAGTCACTGGAAGGCTCATGGGCAGAGGACAGGCACACGGGAAGACAGACTTCCCAGCCTCCCTTGCAGTTGGTAGGGCATGTGGCTGAGCCTAGCCACTCTTCTTTCACCTGGACTATCTATTGTCCACTCACCTTTTCTTCCCTCTGGATCTTTCTAAAGGAAATTCTAGACATCTTATCATTTTACCCTAAGATGAGGACTTTTAAAAAAACATTACCACAATACCATTATCACACTCAATAAAATTATAAAATTATGCTAATTTCTTAAAATCACCTAATACTCAATCCATGTTCATGTTTCCCCAATTGTCTTAAAATGTCTTTTTGTATCAGTTTGTTGAAACCAGAATCCAATTATGTTCCTTTTGCACATGGCTTATCTATCTTAGTGTCTTCTAAGTTTATTTTAATCTATAATAATAGCCTCCTTCACTCTTTACCCCACATCATTTATTTATTGGGGAAACAGTCATTTATCCTGTAGAAGTTCCAACATTCTGGCCTTGGAGGATCGTATCCTCACAGTGTTTCTTAACATGTGCCTCTGTCCCTTGTATCTTCTGTAAAGTGGTGGGAGGATCTAGAGGCGTGGTTTGACTCAGGTTCAAATTTTTTTGGCAAGAATACCTCCCAGTGGTGCTGGGTGTTTCCTATAGTGTCACAGCTGGAGGTGCATCCCATCTGGGTGCTACACTTTGAGTGATGTTCAAACTGATCGGGGCTCAGGCGCCAACCTGAGCGTCCATCATACAGCACCTTCATCTTTCCCCTCACGGTGTTAGCAGTGTTGATGATTGTGGCTTAGATCCATCATTTCATTAGGGCTTACAAAACAGTGGTTTTCTGGATCAATCATGTTTCTTTCTTATTTTTAATTTATTTTATTTTTTTTTGCTGAGGAAGATTAACCCTGAGCTAACATCTAGTTGCCAATCTTCCTCTTTTTTTTCCTTTTTATGTGGGTTGCTGCCACAGCATGGCCACTAACAGGTGAGCAGTGTGGGGAACCAAACCCAGGCCACCAAAGTGGAGTGTGCCGAACTTAGCCACTAGGCCACCGAGGATAGCCTCATGTTTCTTGCTTTTATTAGCCATGATTCTTCTATAAAGATAAACTTTTCCCTATCAACTATTTTTTGGAAGATTTATCCTGAGCTAACATCCATCCCAATCTTCCACCGCTTTTTGTATGTGGGTCACCACCACAGCATGGCTGACGAGTGGTGTAGGTCTGCACCCAGGATCTGAACCTGCAAACCCAGGCCACCAAAGCAGAGTGTGCCAAACTTAGCTGCTACGCCATGGGGCTGGCCTCCCTATCAACTATTTGATTACTCTGAAATATAGCCCATCTAGTAAAGAAAGAATAAACGGTTATTTCTTTCCTTTTATTTACTTATTTTCAGAATAATGACTTATTCCCTACCAAACTTAAACAAAAAACCCCAATAACTTTTTAAATGGATGTCATTTAAAGTGGATTTAAAGTATATGTGATATTTCAATAAATTGTAATCATTATTCTTTTATTTACTTATTTATTTTTTGCTGAGGAAGATTAGCCCTGAGCTAACATCTGTGCCAGTCTTCCTCTGTTGTATATGTGGGATGCCTCCACAGCATGGCTAGTGAGTAGAGTAGGTCTGCATTCAGGATCCTAACCTGTGAACCAGGGCTGCTAAAGTGGAACAGGCCAAACTTAACCACCAGGCCATGGGGCCAGGCCTGTAATCACTACTCTTTTTGATTCTCAAACTGTCTTCCCTTTGGCCACCGAGAGCCCCTTCAAGTTGGACTCGACAGCCTTATATCCTTTCCGCAGGATCCAGGAGTCCTGATAGCTTCCGTGCTTTCTGGCACGAGATGTCCAAGGCTTATCTTGTCCATATCCTGCCCAGCCCTGAAGTCAGTCCTTTCTCCAAGGAGCCCTGACTCCTTTCGGTAGTAAATGGTGCTTAAAATAACACCATCATTTTAAAAGCCCTTCCCCTGTGGAAGTGAAGCAGACAAGCAGTTCCCGCAGCCACTGGTCAGATCTTGTCTGGTGCAGCCACGGAAGACAGATGCTGCAAAGCAACCTCACTGCATTCGAGATTCTGGCCTCTGGCTGGCCCTGCCGGAAAGGACCATGGAGAAAAGCCCAGAAAAACCAAGCCCAGCTGTCTTTGCATCCTTTCCGCAGAGCAACTGGCCAAGAGCTGACAGGTGTGAGGCGGTGTTTTCCTGGAGACCTGCTTCCTCTGTTCACCAAGCTGATATCTGAAACAGAGTGTGCCAGGCTTCCTCAGAGGACCCAGGGGTGCCGCTGCTGAGGCTGTAATTGTGTATGTTTCGGGGGGGTGGAGAGTGAGTGTTCCTAAGGGCTTTTGGTAAAAACTTTATAAACAATTTGTACCTCACAACCACCCTGGGGCTAAGTACCATTTCTATCCCCGTTGTAGAGATCCGGAAAATGAGGCTTCAAGAGGTCAAGTCACACAGTTAAGGTCACCACATAATGAGTAAGTGCATGCAGTACAGTGTGACCAGGGTCCCTCGGAACTCCACAGTAATGAAGCTCCCTAAGCTGGGGGAGGGAGGTCCTTCTCCAACATCAAAAACACTAGCAGCAGCAACAGCAACTGAAATTGCTAAATGCCACCCCAATATCCGTTCTCCCTTTCTTTCTTGTGATCAGAATTCTGCTTTTATTCTGGAGAACAATGTGCACAGCTGAAAAACTACATTTCCCAGCCTCCCTTGCAGTTCAGGGCAGCCAATGAGATGTAAGCAGAAGTTGTTGGATGGGACTTCTGGGTAAGCTCCTTATAAGGGGACAGACAGCTGCAGGGTACCCCATTGCCCTCTTTTCATTCCTAGCTTCCTGCTTACATTGTGACCAAGATGACTGGAGCTCCAGTGTCATCTTGGATCATAAAACAGCTTTGAAAATGGAAGCGTGGCACCAAAGATAAGGGAACAGAAAGCTAGAAGGAGCTTGGGTCCCTGATGACCAAGGAATTGCCGTGCCAGCTGGACTGCCTTGTTCAAACTCTCAGCAGGCTCCCTGAACTCTCTTTTCAACTAGGCTCTGACTCGAGCTTCTGTAGTCATCTCCGCACAGTCCAACTTTAGCAAGAATCCTACTAAGTCAGTTCAGCCAGAAGCACCTCATTCTCAATATCTTATCACCTTTGATATCTGAGCAGCTTCCCCGACCTCCCCATACTCTAGGTGGTGTCTGATCACCCTGGCCTGCCTTCAGCAAGAATCTTGTTGGGTCAGTTTAGCCAGAATCCTCCTCACCTGTGATGTTTGCTCTTAGTGATTTTCCATCCACTGACTCCCACCCTGCTCCTTGGCTGTGCGTCCCCACTTGGCCGAGTTGTACTGGGAGTTGGGCCTGATCTCTGTCCCTACTACAAAACCCCATTCTACTAGGCCCCTCGAATAGAGTCTTCCTTACCGTCTTTAACAAGTGTCATGCATAATTTTTTCTTTGACACCCATCTTTGGACTTCATTTATGGGAGAGAGAAACAGACCTCTGTCTTTTTAAGCCATTTACTTGGGTATTTGGTTCAGGGTAGATGAGCTTAATCCAAATAGATATAAACAACAACATCAAAAGTGGAAGCAGTGCAGAATTCTGGATCTTCAGCGATGCCCTAGTTCAGAGGCTATCAGCCTTCCTGATAAAACTTATCAAATGTCAAATATTTTGCAGGGACCCCTTCATCATCTTGAAATAAAATTTACACGTAATATACCCAAGTCAATGTAATGTCCCGATTCTAATATAAAGGAGAAATAAAAAGAAAGCAATTTGTAAAAATAGGTATTTCAGTATATAAATGCCTGGGCACAATTACCCCAGCAGACACACTGAAGCAGTCAATGCTAATACCTATGAAACCACTGTGTGGGCGGCAGCTTCCGATGCAGCCTGACAGGTACGTTTTATCAGTGACTCAAATACAGCAGGCTATTGTCCTTGGTGTTGTGATTTTCTGAAACGGCAAACAACTCTTGGGTAAGTTTCAATCATAATGAAACAAAACATAATCTTACCTTGATTTACAGAGTTAGATGCATTTCTAGGAAACACATTATTAAAACTACACACAAATACTTTGTGTTTATATATAAAACCGAGAGTTGTAGGATGAGCTAATTATGACCAGGTTTCTCATCTACATGAATTTCTGGTAGGACACTGAGAATTCATGTGGGGCGCAGGACAGTTTTGTAGTTGGGACTGTCTTACACAGGGCAGGGGACACACCTGCCTGGACGCTCTCCTGTCCAGTCAACCTGAGCCCCAAGGGCACTGCTCAAACTTCCTAAGCGCCCCCTAGCGTGTGGTCCTGCCCTCTCTGAAAGCAGCCGGCAGAGTGCGGCTCTGAAACGCACGCGTCAGCTCTGCAGCTTCAGAATGACAGCAAAGTCGCCACAATGAGAGTAGGCTTCTACTTCCATGCTCCTCCTTGCCCCCAAGGGCGTCTCGGGGCATGGGTATCATTGTCCCCATGTGCCAGATGAAGAAGCAGAAGACGCTGGGAAATTACTGATGCTAAAAGCGCTGTGCCTTGAGCCCCTCAATGACTTAAATTCCAAATCTCTAAGAGCCCTAACAAAGAATAAGGAAAGATAACAGTCAACACGACTCTCTCTGTTTTACAGACTAACACCTAGCCAAGGCTGCACATTTTCTCATAAGACATTTGCTGATTAACTTGGGTTGGCTAATCAACCCTCGGATGATATGAAATTATAATCTAAGGATGCTTTGCTTGCATGGAAAGAAGAGAGAGGAAATGGCTGTGTGGCAGATTTCTGCTAACGACCACTCGGCCTGAAATGCAGCGTGGATGAGCAGGAACCCTCTGTCAACTCCCAGGCCCACAGCCAGCCCTTGGCTGCTATTCAGCTGCAAGAAGGACCTTATTATAGGAGCTCCCAAGAACAGTGACATGAGAGGACTCAAAGTGAAATACACAAAAATTTGTATTTTTTCTACGAAAGTGCTCACCAACCTTTTCATAGCCCGGCCCCAGCTTGGCCCGGCAGCGATGTGGGCACGGCGCACGTCTGTGCTGGTCTCTCCTTCTCCCTGAGGCCCTGGGGGAACACCCAACTGACTGACATGTCCATCTCATTGTTTTCAGATATATTTTTCCTTTTAAAATAAAGAAAAATGCTTTCTTCACCGAATTCTTCCCTTTCCAACAAGTTTTTGCCTTTTTTTTCTTGAAACAACAAAGATGGAGGCAGGCAGGAGTTTCTCAAAGTCTGGGTCAGGCAGATACCAGGTTTCCTGAAGGCGCAGTTGACTGGGTGGAAGGGAGGCCCTGAAGGACAGTGCAGGGGTTGGCCTTCTGCTGTGTGACAGGACGTCTCACACGTGTTTGTGACATTAGTGCTTAAAGCAGCCCTGTGCAGTAGCTATCAGGGTCTTCTTTTTGTGTGTGTGAGGAAGATCATCACTGAGCTAACATCTCTCCAGTCTTCCTCTATTTTGTATGTGGGATGCCCCCACAGCGTGGCTGGACAAGCAATGAGCAGGTCCGCCCCAGGATTCAACCTGGGAACCCGGCAGAGCACAGGAACTTAACCACTACACCACCAGGTGGCCCCCAGACCCTCCTTTTACAGTTGGGAAAAATAGAAGACTTGCTCACTTCCCCAGAGCGGATGCCCGACGCAGGATTTGAACTCAGATCTGTCTGGACTAGGGACCCACGGTGATGCCATCACATCCTTTGATAACGACCTGTCTGAACAACCCTGCCCTCCCCCACTGCCTCTCCCGGAGCTCAGCGTTCACTGCCCAGCGCGAGATTCCTTGCTGGGCGCATGGCGCTGGACACCCTGCTCTTGGAATCCGCCTTAGTCCCCAAGTCTGAAACTCCAGGAGCCCGACTGTAAATGCAAATTCTATCTAGACAGTCCTTTGGAGAGTGGTTCTGGCTCCCAGTTCTGTCTCTCTCACAAATGTCACAGAGTACAGTTGTATTGGTCTTTCACGATAAACAATGAAGAACTGTTGCACGATGTTCCAAATTCTAGCGAGCTCTGCCAGGATTTCCATAAACATTTGCTGAGTATTAATAAACGAGTAAACAAGAAAACTGATGAATGTGCTCTGTGCTTCCGTACACTGGGAGTCCTTCTCAGCGATGGGGACTGAGGGAGCGGCTGTGCCGGCCTCCTGCAGTCATTGGCTCTTCTCCGCATCCCACCTGCTTTAAAAAGTGAGACCCTCCAGGAACGAAGAGGAAATTGCACCAATAAACACAATCTGACTCTAAATCCTTGATTTCCTGTATGACGTGGCCGTGTATTTAATGCCCACTCAAGTCACGTGAAATCCCAGAGGAGAAGGGCCAGAGGGAGAGAAACAGGGCGTTCATCACAACTGCAGCTAGAATCAGGACCACAGCGTTTTAAAGATACAGCGTCAATATTTTGCAGACTATTCCCTTTGAGTTGGAGAATCTGAGCCCCAGCTGCCGTTTTCAACTTCATAATCTCATTCTGCCTAAATTATACCATTAAATCATAAAATTACTAATATGCAGCCCACATTTGGACATATACAACGGTACCAAATAGTATCTTAGAGGACAAGTATATTTATTCAAATATATTTATACAAATATATGTATTCAAAGTACACTTAATTTGCCCTCTATCATCGCAGAAGACTATAAAACCATTCTTTATGTCTCTTCGTGTTTCAATGTTGGTAATTTATCAGGCCCTTAGGCATCTCCCAGATTTTCCTAAAATGTTAATGTAAGGACTTTTGGGGGTGCTCCTCTGTGAGTGGCTGCTGTTTCCAGGTTCTGAGGGTTCTGGGTCCCAGCTCCTGGACTCAGAGCCGAAGAAGCTGCTGCGGAACCAGGAGAAAGCTGAGCTCTACAGCGGCTGCTGGGCGCCCCCTAGGGCTTTGGAAGGGGCAGGATGCCTTATTTCTGTTTAAAACATACTAATTCTGTTCCTAAAGTCTTTTCAATTAGGAACATGTTTAGATTGAGAGAAACGTTGGGGTGTTTTTTTTTTCTATTTTTCACATAAATTAAGAACTGGGTTGCATGGTAATCATTTTCTAGTTGTTTCAGGAATAGAACTATCAGCTCGTTAAACACCGGGCAACGATACAGTATCCTTTCCATGGTGTTCCTTCCCAAAGTGCATAACCTCGATCGAATGACACGGAGAAAATAAGGCAAACTCAAATGATGGGTCATTCCGCAAAAGAATTGGTCTGTACTTTGAAAAATATTGGTTTCTTGAGAGTGAAAAACTGAGAATTGCTCCAGAGCGAATGAGACTAAAGAGACACAACCACCAAATGCAGTGTGTGATTCTCAACTGGATCTTTTTGCCATAAAGGGCAGCATTGGCATAACCGGCAATATCTGAATATGTGCCATACGTTAGACAACAGTATTGTGCAAATGTTACTTTTCCTGACTTTGGTAATTGCACCATCGTCATATAAGAGAATGTCTGATGTAGGAAACTTACTCTTAACTGAAAAACCTAAACTGAAAAAGGATTTTTGAATGAGAATGTGTATATAATATACACGCTGTATTAATTTCCTATTGTTACTTTAACAAATTACCACAAACTTCGTGGCTTTAAATAACACGGATTTGTTATCTTACAGTTCTGGACCCCAGAAGTCTGCCGTGTCTTACGGGGCTAAAATCAAGGTGTCTGCAGGACGGCGTTCCTTTCTGGGGGGTGTAGGGGAGAATGCGTTTTCTTGCCTTTTCCAGCTCCCAGAAGTTGCCTGCATTTCTCGGCTCATGGCCCCTTCCATCTTCAAAGCCTGCTGTGGCCGATCACGTCTTGTCACGAGGCCAGCTCTTTGGTTCTGACTCTTACCTCCCTTTTCCCCATTTATAAGGCTTCTTGTGACTACATTGGACCAACCTGGCTAATCCAGGAGAATCTCTTTATCTCTAAGTTGGCTAATTTGCAACCCTAACTTCATCTGCAACCTTAATTGCCCCTTGCCATGTAACATAAGACATTCACAGACCCCAGGGATTGGGATGTGACATCTTTGGGGGCCATTATTCTGCCTAACACACACACACACATACACACAGTAAGAGAAACAGACAGACAGAGCAAATGTGTTAAGATCTTACCAAGTTAACAATAAATGAAGAGTATACAGAAATTAATTGTAATATTCTTGTGACTTTTTGTGGGTTGGAAATTTTTTCAAAATAAAAAATTTAATTTAAAAAACCCCTCCCTTACAACAGTACTGGATATTTGAAGCAACACAAACGCACAACCCCTTATGTGAAATTTAAAACTCTGAAAACTGACCATTTTGTCCTAACTCCTTTGGCTTCAAAGCTGCCCTGGACTTCACAGGGCTCTTCACCGCCTCCGTTGACTCCTTGTTCATTGACTGTTCATCAGCATCCCTTCCCCGCCTCTGCACTGTTGCATCTGGGGTGGCTCATGGGTCGGGCTTTGGGCGAGGTCCTGGGAGGCAAACAGGGGGTAGGGCCCCCCAACTGCCCAGAGTTGACAAGGCCCAAGCTACCGTGAGATCAGCAGAACCCAAGCTGGGTGTGCAGTGGGGAGCAGAGGCGGGGGAACAGAGATCGCTTTTGGGGGAGGTGATGCATGTTAGTAAAAGAGTGGAGAAGATCAGTGGGGAGCAGACACCCTCCACGGGGAACAGTGCGGGAACATGCTTGGAGACTGGAGGGCACGCGGCCTGTTTAGAAAATCAAGTCAGTGAGTCTGATGGGAGAGACAGTGGAGGTTGGAGCGCACACAAGTCCAGGCCATGGAGGAGGGCTTCTTAGCATCGGATTACCACGGTAAGGAAATTATTTTGACCCTGAAGTTCCTGGGGAGCTGCCATAGGGATTTTTATTATGGAATATTTAATAAAGGACACACGCATACTCAAACACATGTGGTAGGCAGCTTTTTAAATGGCTGTCAGTGGTTCCCGCCTCCTCGCGTTCACACTCTCGTGTAATTCCTCTCCTTGAGTGTGGGCTGCACCTGTGACTTGCTTCTAATGAATAGAATGTGGCAAAAGCGATGGGCCATCGCTTCTGACATTAGTTTATAAAGACCCTGAGTTCCCTCTCACTCACCTCTTTCACTGCCTTTCACTCTGATGAAGCCAGCTGCCATGCTTGAACTGCTCTATGGAGGGGTCCACGTGGCAAGGAACTAAGGGCGACCTTTGGCCATGAGCTATTGAGGATCTGAGGCCCTCAGTCCAACAGCTCGTGAGGAACTGAATCCTGCCGACAACCACATGAGTGAGCTTGGAAGCAGATGGTTCCCCAGTGAAGCCTTGAGTTAACCGCAGCCCCAGCTGACACCTTGCGGCCTCTGAGAGTCCCTGAGATGGAGGACTCAGATCCACGGACACTGCGAGGCAGTTAGTGTTTGTGGCTTTATTAAGTTTTGGGGTTATTTGTTATGCAGGGATAGATAAGAAACAGTTTAGGAATCATCTGACCCACCAGCTGCTCGAAGAACTAGAGTATCATTTCCTTCGAAGCCTCCTGCGTGCCGTTCCTCCATCCCACCCTACCCCACTTCTCCTGCCAGAGTGAGGGAACCACCATCCAGAATTTTTGTTTATCGTTCTCTTGCTTTTGTCATTTTAACACATTCATATTTGCTTAAACAAATTTGAGTTTTGCAGGTTTTTGAACTTTATATAAATGGAACCTTGCCACACATACGCTTCTGTGATTTGTTTTTCTTATTTAAAATTAAGTCCCTAAGATTGAGCCACGTTGATCTTCTGGTTCCTTCATTTCCAGTGATGTGCGTTTCTCCGTTCTCCTGTCTTTGGACACTTATTTTCAGTATTTTTCTTTTGCAACCAGGCTGCTATGAACATTCTTGTGCATGACTCCTGGATCATATGAGCCAGGATTTCTCTGGGGTGTAGGCCTAGGAGCGCAAGCGCCAGTTTATATGGTATAGGCATCTTCAACTTTCGAATATAATGCAAAATTTTTCCAAAGTGATGGATGCTGCTTTACACTCTAAGTGGAGTGCATAGGAAGTCCTTTGTTCTGCATGCATTTGGGATTGTCTGATTTATTCAATTTTGCCTTTTTGAGGTTGTAAAGTGACATCTCATGATGTTCATTTGCAGCTTCCTGATTACTACTGAGATGCACTTTTTTTCACACGCTTACTGCACATTAGGTTTTATTCTCCTGTGAAATGCTTCTTTATGACCTTTGTCCAGGTTTTATTGGGTCTTTGATTGATTCGCAGGTGTTCTTCATATATTTTGATTCTATACCTTGTCAGTTATATGTGTTGCAAATATATCCTTCTAGTTTTCGGATGATCTTTTCATTCTTTTTGAAGTATTTTTGAGGAAAGGAAGTTATAAGTTTAATGTAGTCTAATTTATTCATCATTTCCTGTATGATGTGCACTTTTCATATCTTGCTTAAGAAAGCCTTTTTCTCCCACTAGTTTATAAAGACTTCCTCTTACACTTTCCTCTTAAATTTGTGAAAGTTTGCCCTCTCACATTTGAGTCTAATCCATTTGAAATGGTATGATGTATGGTGTATGGCATGGTGTAAGGTATCCACCTTATATGAATATTCAGTTTCATACTTTTTCACATGGATAACCTTGAACCAGCACCACGTTGAATGGTCCATCCAGCCCTCACTGGTTTGCGGTGCTATCTCGACTACAGTCAAGCGTCTGTGTCCGTGTGTGTCAGTGTCTGGTCTCTGTCTTCTGTTCCATTGTTCTAATTGTAGATCCCTGTACCAATACCATATGTCGTAATGACTCCAACTTTATAATAATAGTGTCACCTTATGCTCCTTCTTTAGGAATATCTGTGTTATTCTGGCCCTTTGTTTTACTATGTACATTTTGCAATAATTTTAATTAAATTCTAAGAAAAATGCTGTTGAGATTAAATTGTGTAGATTGCCACAGGTCTAGTAGAGGCAACTGGTGTTGTTCTAATACTAAGTTTTCCTGCTCAGGACGTGTTGAATCTCTCCAATTATTTGGGACTTCTTTAATAGGTTTCCAAAAGAGCTTTATCATTTTCTCCATATTTGCTTCATATATTTTCTGAGCTTTATGTCCAGGTAGGTTACTTTTCACTGTTGCTATTGTAAATGTATTATTTTAAATTTACATTTTGTTTGTTACTGCTATAAAACACAATTATTTCTATATATCCAGCAACACTGTTCAATATACATCTTAGCTCTGATAATTTATCTATAGATGCTCTCGAGTTTTCCATGTGGATAATCCTAACAGCTTAGTTCTTTCCTTTCTAATCATTTCAGGCTAGGCTCTTAAGCACAGTGTTGAATAAAAGAGGTAATAGCAGGCATTCTTGACTTGTTCTTGATTTTAAAGGAACTACTTTAATGTTTCACTTATAAGTATGATGTTCACTGTAGGTTTATTGGTGATATTTTTTATCAAGTTAAAAAATCTATATCCCGGGGCTGGCCCCGTGGCCCAGTGGTTAAGTTCACACGCTCCGCTTCGGCGGCCCAGGGTTTTGCTGGTTCAGATCCTGGGCACGGACATGGCACCGCTTGTCAGGCCACGCTGAGGCAGTGTCCTGCATGCCACAACTGGAAGGACCCACAATTGAAAATACACAACTATATACCGGGGGGCCTTGGGGAGAAAAAGAAAAAATAAAAAATCTTTTTAAAAAAAATCTATACCCTATTTCGAGCTTGTGATGAGTTTTATCATGACTGAATATTCAATTTCCCTGGATGTTTTTCCATATCTGTGACGATCATATGGTTTTTCTTCGCTAATTTGCTGATGTGAATACGTTTACATTAATAAATTAGTTAATATTGAACTAACCGTGTATTGTTGGGATTAACCCAATTTGGTTATAGTCTACTATCTTTTAGGAAAAAATACTTTCAATTAATTTACTTTGAGTTTAAGTGTGAGTGAGATTGGCCTGCAATTTTTCTTACTAGACTCTTGTTGCAAACAAGATATACTGACTCAAAAAATGAATTAGAGAGTATACCCTCATTTCCTTTTCTCTGAAAAAATACAAGTAAATTTGAAGTTATCTGCTCCATAAGTGGTTGGTAAGAGTTGAGATTAAAACCTTCCAGGATTTGTGTGTCTGCTATGAAAAATTTTTAACTACAGATTAAATTTCATTTCAAAGTCAGTTTGGAAAGTTTTGGTAAGTGATTTTTATTACAAATTTGTTAATTTCATTTAATTTACAAATTTATTAGCATAACATTTTCATCATCATACAGTTAAGAATTGCATTTATCTGTGTCAATGCAGATAATCCATAACCAATCTATAAATCAAAATTGGGTGAGTTTATTCTGAACCAGATCTGAGGACCACATAGCTTGGGGCCTTCCTTCCCAGAGGAAGGAAAGGAACCAAAAACTGGGGTGAACAGAGTAGTTTTACACTGTCTTGGAACAAAGAGCATACCTCACATATGACAGGAATGTCCCTTTTACAATTGTCCCAAGATGCTTAGCTGGCACAGCAGGTCGGTGGTCAGCAGGTCAGTGGTCACAAGGTGAGCTCAGCAGGTCAGTAATCAATCCTTAGTTTCCAGGAAAAGATGCTTATCCTTAAAGAAATGCTGATACGTGGGGAAGCCACATCCCTATCTTTAAAGGCATCATTCTTGTCTTTGGGTCATAGTAACTGTTTCAAGCAGATGTACAATGCATGCTGGACAGGCCGCGTCAGGCCCTTTTGGAAAAACAAGGTCAGGCTGAATTAGTTTTACACCAAATGGCTTCCTCATACACTGCAGTATATCCTATTGCTTGTCATTTATTTATCATCTGTAACAGAAATGCAATATCTAGTGGTTTAATCAGGTTTTATTTTTCTCATGTAATGGGAAGATCACAGGTTGGTGGTCCAGAGTGGGATGACAGCTCCACAGTGCCATCTGGGACCCAGATTCCTTTGTCTTTCTGCTGTCACATTCTGTATGCTTCTAACTGCCTTGTCACAAGCTGGTTGGCCTCAAGGATGATGACTGCATTCCAGGCAGGATGAAGTGAAAAGGTAGCAGGAATAAGACATGGGCCGCATGGAGATAGATGCCTGGCACAAGGTTTCTAGCCATTGTTAAAACCATAGAAGCGAATGCACTAAGTGGTGTAATATATCATGTATTTGAAAACTACGAGTGTGGGAGGGACTAGTGACCACAAGGAAATGGAATTGAGTGGCTATTGCTAAGCTCTATTGCAGCTCTAGAAAAAAAAAGTCAATAAAAGGCCAAGAGTGATTAACATGCAATTGAAAGCCACTGTGAAAGCGAGAGGACTTCCTCGGCAGCACAAAGAAGGACTCCTCTCTGGGGGAAGGCAGAGAGAGCTGAGGCCCAGGCCCAGGCCCGAAGCATCAGAGTAGTCAAGCTCCATAGAAGGGTGAACTCTCAACCAAGGCAGGTCTGCTATGCCCAGGGCAGGGCTGTGGTTGGGAAAGAACGGGACATTGACACAGGTGATAGAGTGGTCACTCTAGTGCTGACAAAGGGCACAAGAGCAAAGTAACCAGAGCACTAGAGAGGGAGGCTCTGACTGGACCCAGCAACATGGGCTCCCTCTTAGTAAGGCCGACCCAGCTAACGCTGCTGCCAAGGGTCCTGCCTGCCAGTAACAGAGACCAAGACTCAGCACCCAACATGGCAGCATTGCTTGAGAGGACCAAGCAACCACTGAGAGGGAAGTTGAATATAATTGGCCTCTTGCATTTGAGAAGGGCCAGTAATTTGTTCTGACAGGACTAGACACATATTTCAGGTGTGGGTTTGCTTTTCCTGTCTACAGAGCCTCACCATCTGAGAACTCAGAGTCTGATCCACTGGCACATCACGTCAGATCAGGGGGCCCACTTTCCAGTGAAGGTGAGGGAGTGGGCCTGCAATCATGGGATTTACTGGTTGTACCATATGCTGCACCATCCAGAAGCTTCTGACCTAATAGAGCATTGCAATGGCCTGCTGAAGGCACAGCGCCTGCTCCAGTTCATGGCTGATACTTAATTAAGATGGGCTGCCATCCTCTAGGATGTTGTATATAAACCAAAGACCATTACAGGGTTCTGCATTCCCACTGGGAAGAATGTGTGGGTCCAAAGGGGAGACCCCACTAAACATCACTCCAGCTGGTGAGATTCATCTTCTCGCAACTTTGGGCTCTGCAGATTTAGAGGTCCTGGTCCCCAAAGGGAGGAAAACTTCCGTCAGCACATACAGCAAGACTCCATTTGAACTAGAAGCTGCATCTGCCATCTGAGCATTTCAAGATCTTTGTGTTCAGGGACCAGCAGGCAAAAAGAGGAGTCACCATTTTGTCAAGGGGAATTGACCTCAATCATTAGGAGAAAGTTAGGGTTTCTGTTGCACAATGAGGGCAGGGAGGAATATGAGTGGTACCCAGGAGATCCACTGGGGAATGCCTCTTGGTTCTCCCTTGTCCAGGTTCAATGGTAACTGGACAAGTCCAGCAACCTGTGCTGAAAAGGGCATGGGGACCAGAGACTCGGGCCCTGCAGAGATGAGCATCTGGGTCATGCCACCACATAAGCCACTGAGATCGACATAATTGTGACTTCAAACTGAGGGAAATCTAGAATGGACAGTGGAACAGGTGAACAATGAGTATTGGTTGCAGCTCCGAGACCAGCTACAGTGCTGGGGGTTCTGGTTCATCTCGCTAACCTTCCTCTTAAGTTTTCCCGAGGAAGAGGGGCCCACTGCTTTCAGCCTGGAGCTGCTTTCAGATCACTTGGGAAGAGGTGGGTCTGACTGGTGGGGGGTAGACTGTAATGTCTGGGGAGACGCATCACACAGGAAGCTCTGTACACTGAAAATGACGACACTTTGATGAAAAAAAACTGAAGAAGACACAAACAAATGGAAAGATATCCTGTTTCATGGATCAGAAGAGCTAATATTATTAAAATGTCCATACTACCCAAAGCTATCTATAGATTCAATGCAATCCCAATCAAAATTCCAAAGGCATTTTTCATAGAAACAGAAAATCAATCCTAGAATTCATATGGAACTACAAAAATCCCTGGACAGCCACAGCAACTTTGAGAAAGAAGAACAAAGCTGGAGGAAGCACACTTCCTGATTTCAAACTATATTACAAAGCTGTAGTTATCAAAACAGTACAGTAGTGGCATAAAAACAGGTACATAGCCCAATGGAATAGAATAGAGAGCCCAGAAATAAACCCACACATACGCTGTCAACTAATACTTGTCAAGGGACCAAGAATACTCAATGGGGAAAAGATTGTCTCTTCAATAAACGGTGTTTGGAAAATTAGATATTTACATGCAAAAGAATGAAATTGGACCCCTATCTTACACAACTCATGAAGTCAAAATGGATTATGGACTTAAATGTAGGGCCTGCAGTTGTAAAACTCCTAGAAGAAAACAGAGGGGAAAAGCTCCCGGACACTGGTCTTGGCAATGATCTTTTGGATATGACACCAAAAGCGAAAATTACTAAGTGGGACTACATCAAACCAAAAAAAGGTTCTGCAGCAAAAGAAAAAATCAACAAAATGAAAAGGCAACCTACTGAATGGGAGAAAACATTTGCAAACCATACATCTGATAAGGGGTTTAATATTCAAAAATATGTAATGAGGGGCTGGCCCCAGGGCGGAGTGGTTAAGATCGTGCGCTCCGCTTCGGAAGCCCAGGGTTTCACCGGTTTGGATCTTGAGCACGAACATGGCACTGCTCGTTAGGCCAGGTTGAGGTGGTGTCCCACATGCCACAACTAGAAGGACCCACAACTAAAATATACAACTATGTACTTCGGCGACTTGGGGAGAAAAAGCAGGAAAAAAAGAAAAGAAGATTGGCAACAGTTGTTAGCTCAGGTGACAATCTTTAAAGAAAAAAAAAATATATATATATAATGAATTCAAACAGCTCAGTAACAACAAACAAATAATCCGATTAAAAAATCAGCAGAGGAGGGGGGGTGGGGGGTGGGCACAAAGGGTGAAGTGGTGCACCTACAACACGACTGACAAACGATAATGTACAACTGAAATTTCACAAGATTGTAAACCATCATTATCTCAAAAAAAGCTAAAAAACAATCAGCAGAGGAACTAGTTTTGTTGTGGTGGTTGTTTTAAAATCCAGTCTTTAAACTGGAGTATTTGGTCCATTTCCACTTAATGTAACTACTGATATATTTGGATTTAAACTGTATTATTTCATGCTGTTTGTCTCTCCTTTCCGGCTGCCTTTTTAACAGATTTTTTAAAAGAATAATTTCATATTTTCTCCTTCTGCTAGGACGGAAGTGGTCCTCTTCCCATTCATTGGTTATCCTACATGTTACAATTATCCTACATGTTACAGTGCTTACTTAAAGTGAATCAAAACCTTCCTCCTCCTCCGGGCTGACATACACTTCCTAGAACACTTTATCTGCTTGTCTCCTACCCTACTTTCATAAAAGTGTACTGCGCTGTATTTTCCTATCATGTTTTTTTTTAAATCCCATTATTATTACTCTTTTATATGGCAAATCACCTTTTGCATTTGCCCACCTAACTTATTGCTTTTTTGTTTACCATTTTTTCTTGCATCGTAGGCCTCCCGTCTGGAATCACATTCTTTCTGCCTAAAGTACAGCTTCTAGGCTCTCCTTTGGTGAGCTTCTGCTGACAGCAAACTCCCAGTTTTAATTCTGAAATTCGATTTCTGAAATTTCTTTATTCTATCTTCATTCCTGAAAGATTTTTACTGGGTGTAAAATTCTAGTTTGGCAGTAGCTAGAGGAAATTGTTTCATTGTTTCCTGTTATAAATGTTGTTAGTCATCAGGCTAAGCTGCCACTGTTGAAAGTTCCGTCAGAGGAGAAAGTCTGGATGCCTTTATGCCCAAATTTTCTCTTTGCCTTTGGTTATCTAGTTTCCCGATACTGTGTCCAGATGTGGATTCATTTTTATTTATTCTGTTTGGGATTATCTGTGGAGTAGTGTTCTTCACTAGTTTTGCAAAATTCTCAGCCTTGATAGCTTCAGATGCTCTCTGACCCCTTCTTTCCTTCTTCTCTGGGATGCCAGTCAAACCTGGATTGGACGTGCATATCCTCTCTGCTCTGCCCTTTCCTCTGTACTTTCTCTTTCCTCTTCGCTCCATTCTGCATTTCTTCTGCTCCATCATTCAGTTAAACAGTTCTCTTCAGCTTCATCCTACTGTGCTTTACATTTTTTCATTTCTACAAGTTATATTTGGCTTTCAAATCTGCTCTACCATTTTTTAGCGTCCCATGCTGCTATTTTCAAGCATGCCTTATATTTTGAAAAGGTACTAATTTGCATTTTACAATCTATATTTGACAACTCCAGAATCTGCTGTGTTTTGGGGAGAGTGGGCTGTCTTTGCTTCTATTTTGCAGTTGTCTCCAGGTGTGTGGTCTCCTTGCGTACTCACCGTTGTCTGTGTGCTGCTCAGTCCTTGAGAAAACCATCAATGCGGTTTCACCGTGACTGGGCCGAGGACTGATTTCCCAGCAGTGAATGGGAGCTGCTTCTACCATGCACTTGGGATTCTATGTCTGCAACCACTTAAAATCATGACCCGAGGCCCCTCCCCACTCCAGCAATGCAAATCTGGGCTTTGATTTTGCTCGAGGGCCGGTACTTGATCTACCGGCTCAGGGATGGGCTCTCTTCATTTTTCTTCTCCTCTCTTGTGCTCAGCACCAAGGAAACTTTGTCCAGTCCCATAGAGGTGGAAGAAAGAATCCAAACTTATTCCTGGGGTCTCAACTTAATGGGTAGGGTATACCAGACTCCTCAGCTTAGGTGGGGCCTGACCTTCTACTTGTCTTCCTCATCCTGAAAGGTTAGCAAAATCATAGTTCAATCAGCGAATGCGTCTAGGTCTTAAGTGGCTTTCTAGGTTCTTATCATGTCAGATTTTGGGCTGCTCATCCCTCATTATGATGTTACTCCTGGATGTTAAGATTTTTAGACTATTTTATCGAGCATTTTAATTGCACTCTTTAGGAGCACTGATCTGAAAACCTAGCCCTCCACGCAGGTAGCAGAAATCAAGATCTTCACTTTGCTTTGATGTCGCTCAGTTCTACCACGTTCACAGGCATGTTTAATCCTACTTCGGATGCACTGTGGTTCACGGAGCTATGGATTCATGTTTATCAATCCTGGGAATCTTCCGGCGACCTTTTAAAATACTGCCTCTTCTCCATTCTCTTCATTTACTTAACGAAGTACAGTAGACATCCTCATTCCATCTTCCACGTCTCCTAACTTATCTTTAATACAGTGCTTCTCTTTCTCTCTGCTGTCTTCCAGGTAAATTATTTAGATATATCTTCAAGTGTAAACCACTTCAGTTATGTCTAGCCCATTTCTGACTTATCTATTGGGTTCTTGATTTCAGTCTATTACTTTTCATTTTTACTGTTAACTTTTAAAGTTTATTTCTGAGTTTCTTATTGTATGCTCATCTGTGTAATTATCACGATTCTGCATTTTATCTCTGACAACTGGAACACATTAAGTCCTTGCTGGCATAAATCTGTTGTTTCCATCTTTCTGTAATCACTCATAGTGGTTGGTGTGTTTGGGAACGATCCAGTAATGCTACGGGAGTTCTGTAGGCCTAATTGGAAAGTTTCCTTCCACAGATTTGATCCTGCTTCCACTGATATATGGCGAGCATCCCCATGCCGGAAGCACCTCAGCCTGCTCTGACCGCCCTACTCTTCAGCCTCACCCCAGCCGTCTACACCTCAGCACCAGTCTCTACCCTGATTAATTCAGATTCTGGTCTGTTTAGCTTTGGGCTTGAAGTGGGGAAGGAAAGAGGAAAAAGTCCTTGGGGAATCCTTCTACTTTTTGTGAGCAATGTCTTGAAAAGCATGTTCTGAGATTTAGTTGTCATGGAGCTGCTCAGAGGTCCTGCTGAGTTCATGATGTCAAAACCAGACATTCATTTTAAAACCCCCATGTTATTTCTTAAAATATATTAAGCGTGCCCATTTTATGAACAGTACTTTGGATAATTCCACAATCGCAAGTCTTCATGAATTTCATTCTACAGCTTTCACTTAAATTCATTCTATTTTTCAAGTATTTTGTATTTTGCACTATTAGAGTTTGAAAAAACATGTTTAAAGTGAACAAATCCTAAATGTACAAGCTCATGAATTTTCATATTATGTACACACCTGTTTAACCACTCCCCAGATAAACACGTGGGACATTTCCATTACTCCAGAAAGTTCCACTAGGCCCCTTGTCGGTCCACTCTCCCTTCCCACCTCCAGGTACACTCTAATTTGAGTTCTATCAGGTTGACTAGTTTGGCCTGTTCTGGACCCTCACATAAATGGAATAGAGTATATACCATTCTGTGCCAGGCTTCTTGCATCTAAGACGTTTTTGGTACTCATTCATGTTACTGCATGTTTCATTAATTCATATTTTGCTTTTTGTTATGCTGTGTAGTATATTCCATTGTATGAATAGACTACAAGTGACCTTCTCTTGATGACCACCTTTAGTAACAAAGCTGCTATGAACATGTGGACACACTTTCTCTTCTCTTGGGAAGCCCTTACTCTCTCTACCTGCTCTCCCCGGCCCCATCAAGTAATAATTCTGGGTTATGGAGTAGACGTGGTTTTTTCTTTTTAAATAAATGCTCTCCTTTTTTGTTCATGAAAGATTGGCACTCGAGCTAACAGCCGTTGCCCATCTTTTTTTTCTTTTCTCCCCAAAGCCCCTCAGCATAGTTGTGCTACGAGGGACGCCGCCTCAGCAGGGCCTGATGAGCATCAGCATGGCCTGATGAGTGGTGCCATGTCTGCAGCAAGATCCCGAACGGGCAAAACCCTGGGCCGCTGAAGTGGAGCACGTGGACTTAACCACTTGGCCACGGGGCCAGCCCCTGGAGTGGATACGGTTTTACCTTCCTTAGAAACCATAATTTCCAAAGTAGCTGTACCATTTCACACTCTCAACAGCAATGTATGAGTCCCAGTTGTCTGTTTGTGTCTACTGATCATTACACTGTTGGCACTGTGGTGTTATCTTATTTTTGGTTCTAATTTGTATTACTAGTCATACTAAGCATCTTTTCATATGCTTACTCTTTTTGTAAAGTGACTGTTCAGGTCTTCGCCTCACATATATTGTGAATATCTTCTCCCAGTCTGTGGCTATTCTTAGTTTTTAGTGGTATCTTTTTAATTTTGATTTTTAAAAAATCCTTAGTGAATTCTAATCCTTGCCTACTCCAAGACTGCAAAGATTACTGTTTCCTTCTAGGTTTGCAATTTTAGTTTTTACCTTTAGACCTATCGTCCATGTTCTGTGTCTGGCGAGGTAAATGGTTCATTTTTATTCATATTGATGTCTAGTCACTTTAGCACACTTACTGGGGGTAGGGGAGACAAAAGACAAAACCAAAAATCAGTACATGATTTAGTAGGGTATAGCTCAAGTAGCATAGGCCACTAAGACACTTCAGTTAAGCTCATAAAATGGAAATCAGTCCTACTGGGTAATCTTGAGCTCCAATTCAGAAACAGCAGTTGAAAACGGGCTATTTACTCTCGACAACAGAAGAGTCAAGGAGGAATGATGAGGTGCTTTGGAAGAACAGGGGATGGGAAACGGCAAACAGGGGTCTCACACTTTATTTTGTTAGGCTGGATGTGAGGAGCTCCTTTGAGTTAGACTAGGTTTAGAATCCTGGGTCCAACACTAGTTTCAAAACCTCAAGGCAGTTACTTTTTTTTTTTTCTCCACTCAATTCCCAGGAGAGTAAAAGAAAATGGGTTATTTCTCCTAATGGACTGCTAAAACACTTGGATCTTTGTTTCAACAAGGAATGCCCCTCCCTGTATCAGCCTGTCAAATCTCTATCCTTGTTTCAAAGCCTGGTTAAAACAGTTTTCTCCAGGCAACCTTTCCAGATCTTTCTAAAAGAATTAACCACCGTAACACTTCCAGAGACACAGGAAGTCCCTGAGGCTCAAAGGTAGTAATTGAGAGCAGCTTACATAGGACAGACTGAACCAGGGGCTGGCCCCGTGGCCCAGTGGTTGAGTTGGCGGGCTCCGCTTCGGCAGCCTGGGGTTTCACCAGTTCCGATCTGGGCGCAGAGTGGCACTGCTCATCAGGCCATGCTGAGGTGGTGTCCCACATAGCACAACCAGAAGGACCCACAACTAGAATATACAACTATGTACTGAGAGGCTTTGGAGAGAAGAAGGAGGAAAAAAAGATGTTAGGTCAGGTGACAATCTAAACAAAAAAAGACAAACTGAACCTACAGTTTGTTAAATCTGACTTTCTACATCACTACGATGCTTTGGAAAAAAAAATCCAGTGGTTCCCCAATAGCCTCAGGATATAATCTAAACTCTGTACAGCTCAGCTTCAAAGACAATTCATACTGTTCCAATTTTCATACTTAGCTCCATTTCTCATTACTCCCCAGTATGTTTCATTCTGAGCGCATCCTCATAGGTCTTTCCTTTAAATGAAGAGGCCTTTTTTTTTAACCATCTCAGTGTCATCCCAAGTGCTGATGAATAATGTAGTAAGTAAACACAAGACTAAGGTTCAGAACACTCAAGTCACAAAAGCCCAGTTGTGACTAATATCCTTCTAAATGTCACTCGTCTATTCCCGCAACCTATAAGCTATTGGGAAACACATAAACTCGTATAAACATAGCACTCTATGAATTAATTACTGAATTGATTCCATATATACATCACGGTAGCCAGCCAGTCTGTGCAAAAATTAAAAAATAAAATCATTTATACTTTGCTCACTTGCCTGAGTTTCCTCAGTTGTGTAGAGGTCACACTTGAAACTTCAGAAATCATAAACTCACAAATTCCTCCATCACAGCTCCTGACATCCAGTCTGGAACACACACACACACAACCTAAACTGGGACACTTGAGTTGAGCCGGGCCAACCTCCACCATTATTTTGCCACTGTCTTCACTCTACCCACTATTTCAGTCTTCCGTGGAAAAAGGACTGTTAGTAGACCAAATGATTGAGGTTTACCTTAAACTTCAAGAAACGGAACACGACAAATTTCTCCTGGTTTCCTTACCTACAAAACCGGGTGATGCACAACCAGAGGCACTCACAACTAGAATATACAACTATATACTGGGGGGATTTGGGGGCGATAAAGCAGGAAAAAAACCAAAAACACAAAAACAGGGT
The DNA here is from genome assembly GCF_021613505.1 of Equus quagga. Taxonomy (NCBI): domain Eukaryota; kingdom Metazoa; phylum Chordata; class Mammalia; order Perissodactyla; family Equidae; genus Equus; species Equus quagga. The sequence goes on along the minus strand of NC_060267.1, from coordinate 174,018,369 downwards.
GATGTTTGATAACAGGTACAATTTGAGAAAACTTAAGACAGGGGCCAGCCCCGTGGCTGGGTGGTTAAGTTCACACACAGCTTCAGTGGCCCAGGGTTTCACCAGTTTGGATCCTGGGCACAGACCCAGTACTGTTCACCAAGCCATGCTGAGGCAGTGTCCCACACAGAACTAGAACGACTTACAGTTAGAATACACAACTATGTACTGGGGGGTCCTTGGGGAGGAGGAGGAAAAAAAAGACAAAATGGGTAAAGTGGGTAGGCACTACCTAACACATCTGTTTCAACTTGTATTTCAACCCAGCATGTGTGGATCCATTTGGTTATCCAAACAAGTTTCCAGCTCTTTACTAAATATTCTTAGCTTTCCTAAAGGCCAACATTAAAACAAAAAAAGCTCCTAATGTTAAAAAACCATTACAACCTTAGGAGGTATCAATCAAATAACCTATTCAGGCTCCAATTTCTCAGATGTCCTTTCCCAGGTGGATGTTTTGATACATGAAAAGTACTGGACGTAAGGTTCAACCAGCCTGTGGAGAACAGAGAAGAGGAGAAATTTCTCAGCGAACTAGGAGGGAGTTAGGTTATTTGACCTTCTGCGTCCTAGAGACATCTAGACCTGCCTGCTAGTGCTTCTGTTCTACACATAATCCCAAGAGTGTGATTATATTCTCACCATATTAATATTAAAACATTAGAGGAAATATAGCAAAATATTAAAATACATTATAGGAAAAAAAATCCCATGTTTTCATAAGCATATTTTATTTTTCTGAATTTTAACAATTCAAATAAAATTCAGCTAGTTAACATAAATACAGAGTAAATGCATATAATTTACAGCCATGTACATAAATGCAAGAATAGCAAACCTCACATAAATGGTCAAAAGATAATCAACTCTTTTGAAGTTGATTATTTAGTTATGACTGACAGGTCATAATTTAATTATTCACATATGCAGGGGTACACATTCACAACATTAACACAAAAACTGAGTGAAACTAGAATTTTCAGTTTCTAAAAGGAGTAGCATAAAAGCAGTGTATGGATTAACAAGAAATATAGGGGCATGATGGAGAAGAGATCTGAGTGGAGAGAAAATTAGTACATTAGATTAAACACTTTTATTTAATTAAAATTCCTTCCAATTTAAATCAGAAATGTTTGTATTCTTAGGAATGTTAAAGTCATGAACAATATTAAAGGAGAAAAAGGCTGAACTATTTATCAGCCCAAAGTACTAACCGTCTGGGCAGAAGAGCATGAAAGCAACAAAAGACGAGCACAAACAATGCTAGAGGAGGAAAAGGATAGACATCTGATTTCCAGCACTTACATTCTTCAAGTTCAAGTCAAAATTTTTTTGATTTAAAACAAATCTAAAAACACTGACATGTTTACACTCTAGAGAGTAAAAACACTCATTATCTCTAACCACCTGAACTCTGCTGGTCCTAATACAACAACGCTATTACACAATGGGCACGAGGCCTTAGGAGACAAAGCCTGGGTTAAATCATCTAATGATGTTCTCTATCTTGGTTTCAGGTACAAATCAATTACTTGTGGGCCCCATCTAGTAAGGTCAGGTCCACAAAGTTACAGACACAACGAAAATTAAGACAAAGCTTTGGTGATTGTTTCCTGGGTTTCAAAGCACTGTATGGTATCCCACAATCACAGGGTTGGTAATTCTTAGATTTGGACTTGAAATTTAGGAAACTGCTTCTATAAGCTACAGATACTAGCACTCTATCTGCCACTCTAGGAGAGTATGCTCTTTCAGTATTTACTGCTTTTAAGTTCAGTTCAATTTTCTGAGAAGATTCTATCATAAAAGCACATACCAATCTGAAGAATGCTGACTACCTCTATACCAGAAATAAAAAGTTATCTGATAGAAAACAGATGAAAACAGTTAAAAAAAAAAAGTCCAATGCTTTCAGTATGTTTTTCTTTTTAATTATGTGTATCAATTAAAAAAAAACTCCAAATAAATGTTTCAGAGATAAGCTTTATATACAATTTATACACATAGTTTTCTTTTTTAAATTATCTCTGTCACACTCAAAGTAAACTACAGCAGATTGTGCTTTGGCGAAAACTTCAACTTCGTTTCCATTTGTGCACAAAGAAAGTCTAAGAGTCTAAGGTCTCTTTCCTTCTACTACATACGTAATACTCACTTTTAAAAGTTGAATATAATGCACTAAAGGCCAACGTAAGTTTTACTTGCTAAATACAAACAGGAATAGAATACATCCTCATCCTTGAAGGACACTTGTTATAATTTGCTACAACTAAATAATAAAATGTTCCTTAGCTGCTGGTTTTCATATCATCTTTAGTCATTTGTGGAGTACTGAGATCGTTAAGATTAGGAGAGTCTGTCCTACATTCAACACAACTAATGTTTACGAGTCTTCACAAGGCAAATGGCACTGCATTAGGCAGTGTATGTGGCAGGTGAAAAGGCAAACACTATAGATTGAGACTTTCTCTACAGATTTAAGTTAAAACCCCTGTTACTGTTTTTTTTTTTTGGCATGTTCCTCATAATAAATATCAAAGCTGAAATTCACCATAAAAGGTACGAATAATTCCAAAGGTAATGAAACTAAATTTGCCTTTGGTCTCCTAACAGATTGGAATATTTTTAATTCCAGTCGAAGCACCTCAAAAACATCCAGTTCCTGCTGATTACAAGTTAAGAAGGTGGAGGAATTTAAGAGGGCACTATGTTTCATTGGTGACAGCAGAGAAAGCTTGCAATGACATGCTAAAATGTCTACGTTAGGGGCACTACAGTGTACACAGAATACTTAAAACATTTATATTAAAGATCTCCAAAATAACAACCCTAAAACCCAGAAAAATGTTACGAACACTATTTCTGCCTAATACATGACCAATGTTTAAAAAAAACAATCTTAACATGGAGTTCTCTCCACTCTCATCCATCAAAAAAAGGCCACAAAGTGCATCCACAGAGTCATTCTTAAGATACAGCCATTGCACAAAATGTACGGGTCACATATACTGAAATGAGTACCACACTGGAGCTTAACTAGAAATTTTATACATCAGTATAGCAATATCCATAAGCAAACGTCTCTTAACAGAGTTACAGCAAATATCTTTATAAGGGCCATACATATAATACATTTAAAGTATTAAATGGTGCAGTTTAACTCAATAGCAAAATGTAAAAGCTATATCCTGTTAGCACACTTACTCTGAATTAACGTGACTTTCTATGAGTTACCATTCAAGAAATTAGGACAGAATAAATTTCTTGTCAAAGCAGTCTGTTCATTTACAAAACTTTACGTCAATTACGATCTCTACCTGCTTACTCAGACAGGAGAGGGCCCTTGTTCTGTTTATATTGCCCCAGATATTTATGTTGCCTTAAAACAACAAAAAAACCACAAAAACTTGCAATGGCATAACTGAAAATTACCATTTTCTCTACAAAATAAAGGCAATCTATACAGATCTTCTAGAAACAATTCAAAGATTCAAATTCTTAATGTGAAAGCAAATAGAGAAAGATTCGTTAAGTGGTAAATTTTTTCCACTTTAAGAAAATTCTACCTAGATGATAGGTGATAATTCGAGTTCGTAACTAATAAATCACTGAAGACAACTGCACTCATTCATGTACCATAACGTTAAACAAGATACGAGGACATGCTCAAGTTACTGAAAGGACTGCGAATCAACATTTTACTGGTTTATTTTGTCCCAAATGATTACAATTTGACTTTGATATGTTAACAAACAATCTAAGTGTCCACATTATGCTAAACATCAAGCATCTGTAAGCAGTGAAAACCAAAACATTTTAAAGCTAAAAACATACAAGATATTTATACACTATTTCATTGCTTGTCAAAAACACTGACTACTAATTAACTTTAAAATATTGTGCCAGAGCCACTGAAGGAAACATGAACACCGAGGCTCTCACTATTATTGGTGTTATTTTACAATTTTACACGAATTAAACAGCAGCCTGAAGTTAGAAACTTATGACTGTCAATACTATCTTTGGATACTTACAGTATAGTATATAATTAGGGATGGCTTTGTTTAGAAGATCGGAAAAGCGCTCATGGAATAAACACTACTCTGACTGCCACAGATCAATAAAATGCAACTGTGTCCCACGGACATGGTAGAGAAAATGGCAATTTTGAGGAAGGAGTGCTTCTGAAGGCTCTTTCTTGGAGGCAGCTGAGATTTTTTTTACATTACTGAAAAGGCCAAGTAATGTGGTTGTGATCACTTTAATTCCTACAACCAAACTTCCACCTAGGCATAGTTACATGTTCCCAACTATTCTTCTGTCCACCACGCTGCTTCGATACTCCATGGTCCACTGTCATCTTTTGGTCTTCCCTTTTTATATCATGGCAGCCCGAGGCTGCTATCCATTGAGTAGGTAGACCACCAGTTCATAGGTGGCCATCATAATGGCTGTGTTTGGAATCTGTCTCACCAGATGAGTCGTTAGACCGCGGTAAAGAGACCCGTAACCTTCTTCTTGAACAAGCAAAGATAGTGTCTGAAAAAAAGATCTGTATTTTGTTCCCTCTTCACGTAGTCTCGTTCTTACAACTTCTGTTTAGGAAAAAAATAAAGTCGTTTTATTTAAACATCAGTGATATCTTTATGCCTTCCCAATACTGAACACATCCCGTCTATCAGTCTGTAAGTGTATGCTTAGGATAAAAAAGGAGAGATTTTTAATGTGTAACTTATTGAAACCAGTCACCGTATAACATCAAATTTCTAAGATAGCTGGCTAAAATCATGTAAACTGATTATAAAATTCCATAGATCTCTGAATGGTAAAAGACAGAATAAAACAGGAGTATAAGTTGCATACTCGATACAGATCCAAGGGAGAACAGATATAAGAAAAGGTGAAGAAGTAGGAAAGGGAACGGAGTTAGCATCAAAGATGAATACAGAAAGATGCAGTGAGAAACAAGTAGAAAAGATTAAAGAAAAGTGGACAGAACAATGAGAAAAGAGAATTATTAATCTATTCATAATGGTCCACATACACCAACATGAAATTTCACATGGATAAGGCTGAAAATGTTTAGTGCACCAGCTGTCAGGTAAAAGGCCCCATTTGGGAGGGAACTAAGCAAAAATCATAAAGTTTTAGAGCTGCAAGGAATCTTAAGGGTTACAGTTAGTCCATCTGTTCTTTATTTTAAAAGGTGAGGAAATAAGGGCACTGAGAGGTTTAGTCGGGGTAGAGGCCGGGACCAGAATTCAGAGCTTACTATTAAGAGTCTGTTCTTTTCGCACCCATTATTTCCAAAATTTCTCACCAGAGTACTTGGGATGGGCCTGAGGGAAATGCCCTAAAGCCATTTTCACTGCAAATGTTAATATATTTGAAATGTCTTGTGTCCTCTCTTGAAAAATTCATGCCATTTATACATTCCACTTCAAAACACTGCTTCTAAGCTCTAACTCTTCTCATAAGGACGTGATCTCACCGGAAGGAAGAGTGCTTAGACTCCACACTCTCACTCCCCTTAGCACCAGCCTCGTCCTCCCACAGGAGGTCGGAGCCTAAACAGTACGGCTGATCCTGTCCTCTTCTGCCTTGTCTTACACAAGTGCGCAAGTTCCCCCAGGAAACTGGTTAAAGAGCTGCTTTTACTCATAAATTCCATTTTAGAGCAAATACTCATTTCCTGGTCCTGTTTCATTTTTCCTGATACAGCTTTACCGGCAGAGCCTTAGCTTTCCAAGGTGAATGAAAATGGTAATCAGCGTAACAACCAGCCTCAAACATACCAAAATCAAAGGCTGCATTTAAAACAACAAAAGCTACAAAAAACCTTCCACATGCTATAGCCAAATTCTTAAGTGATTTCCTTAGCTATTAATGAAATAGGCCAATACTGTAAAACTTAAAGACAGAAATAAGAGAAATTACTCATATATGCTTACTTGCTAACGTGAAATAATATAGAATAGCTTGGTTTTGGGCTTACACACTTCAATCCAAATTTGGGTTCCACCACTGAGTAAGCTATGTGACCTTGAGCCAGTTATTTAATTTTCAGATTCCTTCTTTCCCATTTGAACATGAAAACAATTCGGTGATGTTCTAGCACATCTTGACTTAAAGAGAAGATGAGCACTCTGTAGGATTTTTATGTAGATTAGCAATAATGCATATAAAGTACCTAGTATAGCACCTACATCCATACCTTGTGTTAAAAAAACAAAACTTGCCCAAAGGTCACATGGCCGGAACCTGACTGCTCCTGGGCTGAAATCTAACTGTCCAGAGCACACGCTAATCCACCACCATGCTCCTACAGCACATACTGAGTATTAAAACAGCCTTATGTTACTTATTCAGATTGAATCCCATTGTGAGGAACTCCTAAGTAGCTGTATTTTGTTAGACTAGAATTCAGTAAAATTTCTAAATGCTCTAATAGGTGGGGAAAATATTCCTGAATTAACAGATTATTACTCATATAAACTCAACTCCTCTTACCATGTGGATATGCTATAGTTGTGGCACAAGTTTTTGAGGTGGCAGCAGCTAGCATCATTCCCACAAAATCTGAAGCTTCTTTTACAGACTCTTCATCATTTTCCACCGTAGAAGGAGCCTTATAGTCCAGTAGTTTTTGCTTAATACTTTCATAAATAACAAAATGGATAACAGTCTCTGATATGCCAGCATATGAAGCAGACATGCCCCTATAAAATCCTCTAAGTCCATCTGTCTGATACACTTTACGAACACATTCAAAAGCCCCCATTCGCTTTTCCCCACGGTTCCTGAAAAGCAAAAAGGAAAAATCTTATTAATCTAAATAAAACAGTACAGGTTTTTAACTAAAGTAAATAAAATATAGAAGTATGTCATTCCCCTCTCTAAATCATGAAGAAGTCAAAACAGAATTTTAAAATGCTCATTTTAGAAATCCTATTCTTTTGTACCAATTTGTCATATTAGATGGGTAACATTTAAGTAATTTATTTTACTAAATGCAAAATACACTGCATCAAATCTGCAATGTCACATCTGCACTGAAGCTTGCATTGCAGGATAAACAAAGGAATCCCTTAGGCCAAATACACTGCAACCGCGGTTCAAGACAAAAACAAAATAAACAAAAAACCCTCATTATATTAAATCTAGTTCTAATACAACAGAGAAGGTTTTTTAAATTTAATAATGCATAAAAAAGAATGACAGACACAACAATGATAGCACATCACAAAGCAAGCAGTATGATTAGCCTAATTTCTGTGCACCTGAAGGAATCTTCCAACTCTACTCAATTTCTCCCAAAAAGTGACTGGGTGAATTTAAGTCAAACTTCCTATGATCCTTTAAAGTCAACAGCCATAGCTTTCGTCTCCGCATCCTGCTGGACACTGAATGAGGCCTTCTACAGTTAGAAGCATTCATTAAGCACTGTGCTCAAGAACACTTCTTCAGTGCTCCCTAAGGGTGCAGCATCTACTTTTATACAAGTATATAATTTTGAGTTTGTAAAAATATTTATTACACCTCACACTATGATCCCCCCAATAGAACCTTATCCATAAGAACTGGGTTTAAATGCTACCCACAGGGGAAAAAAATAGAAAACTTACCTATTTATAAATTATATATAACCTATTTCTCACATAAGATAAAACCACAACTAAGACACCTACCCAATAACCTACGGATTCCTCTGGTTTTATGAACTAATGATTGTCTTGAAGTAATAACTGTCCTCAATTAATGATATTGAATAAATAAATAGCTTTTTAGTTGAATGATCCATGCAACCAACTGAAATTAGTTTCTGCCATCAGATCCTTCCTCACAAGAAAGTTAAAAGAACTACAAGTCCCAAAAGTAAGAGGCAAACACTTCACCCTGCTCTTGATCTCAGTGTCAGAAATTAGCATCCTCAAATCAACCTTTCACTATACTCCAACCCCATCCCATTCCCCATCTCCAAGCCTAAAAAACTGTGCTGGCTTGAGTTACAATGATAAGTGAAAAAATACCATTAAAGAGTTGCAAGCCACGCTTTTCCTGGATCCCTTATAGGTCCGTCCTGTAACATACTGAAACATGCCCCCATTGACAGTACACTAACTGGCACCTCGCATTTTTTTTAACCTTTGGGTGAAGTCTTACTTTTCAGATCTTTGACTTTAAAAAATAAACTCTGAGTTTTGCTAAAACACTTATGATTTCATTAAAAATTATTCCAGATCAAACAAGAATCAGACACTTGAAGTCTCCAAATAGCGCACAGTTCAACATGATAGAATGTGGAAAACAGATATTTAAGCAGGCATAACTGTAATGATTTCTTAGGTCAGTTTTATCTCCAGTTTACAAGATATAACACTACTTCCCAAACCCTAAAATAAAAACCAGTGGAAATCTGTTATAGTCTACTCCACACTGAAAGGCTCAAACAGTTCCAAAACCAGCAACATTACTATTATTATCATACACCAGATAAAAGCATTACCTTCTCCCATCCTCCAGTTAAAGGCCAACAGGAGTTGAGACGGTCAGACTCTAAGCTGCACTACTCCTGGCCTTCTCTCAGCTCCCAGAACATGCCAAAGGCCCTAATCTTAGGACCTGTGAGGTTTGCACTGACTGTCGCCACTGCTTGAAATGGGCTCAAGAAACCACTCCCTGACTGTGCCATTTCAAGCTGGTCCCCACTGCTTCCTGGTGTATCTCTAGAGCCTAGCAGTACCTCCTCAATATAGAGTTATTGAGTCACTGAATTCTGCTGCTGTAAGGTGGTCAGTGCTAAGAGATGAAGTCTACAACCACATGAGCTAAATCCCACGCCAGGACTTTCTGCAATGATCCGCAAAGATCCAGTCTAGACTAGTAGATCATTGGGCTACTTTGCTATCGGGAGGCTGATTACAATCATCCATGCAGTCAGTATCACTTCTTGGGCTGGGTTAATACATCCTTTTTTTTTTTAAAGAAACCCCCACAACACATAATACACCCTCTTTCCTGGAAAGTCTCATACTGCCAACTACTATATTACTTTTGCTTCTGACAGCGGACCCAAGTTTTGGGAAAAAAATTAAAAAACAAACTCAGCACCAAAAGAGGGGGAAAACACGGTTAGACACCTGGCACTGAATCTCAATGATATGAATATATAGAAAAAAACTAATTGAAACCGACTTTAATTCTGTTTTAATGAATTAACATACCTTGCATCAAGCTGTAAGCGGGTCTTTATAAGCCAAATGGGGTTGGTCGCTGTGATTGCAGTAAAACCTAAACAAACATGTTTAAAATGAACTCTGGTAAAAATGAAGAACACACTATTAACTTTAAGGTTTTTAATATTATATAAATCTATATTAAAGAAAATGCATATAAATATTTAAACTATTAACTGATGTATGCTTTACATTTTTATTTTACAAATCCATACAGCCACGAACATTTGTACTTTGTTTCCAATCTACATTCTTGAATTCTGACCATAACTAAAAGATTCTTTTAAAAGCAAAATCTGAAACTCCTCTCCCAACATATTCAGAATATCCTCAGGGGCGCCCTCTACTCTCTAAGCTGAATTCTGAAACCCATTTCTACAAACATACAGAAATGTTGTGTATTCCAGGGCTTTTTAGCATGCAAACTCGTCTACAACAGCTACTGGGGTCCAAATAACACCACAAATCACTATGTACAAAACGGATTCAACAGAAACATCAGCATTTACTAAAATGTTATCTTAAGTTGACTATGTAACAGAAAGGATTGTTGTTTGGCCTTATGGATACTTTATATAAATATACACTCACTAACACTGTTAAAATAATGGTATCACAGAGGTAAGGTTTCTGTTAGGGTTGACAGGACAGATCTATTTTCATCCACTTAAACACACACGAAAATTCAAAAGTTCAAAAAGTTACAAATTGGAACTTCCCTCTCCCTTTTATAGACACTGAAGAGAGAAATTCAGGGTAGAAGGCAGCTCTAGTTTACTTTAAACTGAAGTACTATGTACTGGCTGTCAGTACAGAAGGGTGGGCACCTAAGATGGCTCGCTCCAGGAGTCAGTTCAGATCTCTGGAACAGCGTGTGTCTGGGCCAGTGCATATCTTCTACTACTTGCTATCTTCCTAGTGTTGTGGAACCACAGCAGTATATGAAATGCAATCTCGATGATGGGAATTTATGAAGATTGCTCCAAAATTATACAAAACAGGGTTTTAATATATTGCTTGTGAACATTTAAGATCAGTTACACAACCTTCGCAGAACTACTTACATGAAGCTACATTTATTCAATTGGCCTTTAAATTCAGTGAAAAGTTACATGCAGAAATGTCTAAGGATCTTAACTGTTTTAATACTTTCTATCAAATACTAGCAGGTCAAGCACATTATTTTTAGAAAGGTAGAATATACAGCACATTTAATATGAGTAAAGTACTTCCAGGAACAAAAATGCCGTGGTGTACTTAGAAATAATTTGTTTTTCAAGTGAACAAATAGTGCAGCACCAATTATAAACCTTTCCTGGCTTTCAAAGTTAGTATGGGTATATCTACAAACAATTTTACTAAATTAATTACCAGGTGGAATTTAGTCTCATAGGTTCTTTTTCCTTCTATAATGTAAGATAATTAGCTGACTCAAATTTTACTCCCTTAATCTACTGTTTTAACACTGTAGAAATAAATAGCCAGATGTTTCACAAATGGATGCTCAAATTGAATCTATCAAGCAAGATAACTGGAATAAAAGTTAGGTTTGATAACTCCTATAATTATTTTATAATGATTATATAGTCTCCATTTCTCTTATGTGCTTTTAATACCACATACATACATATAAAACTAGAATGGGACCAACAGTTTTGAAGCATCAGCCAGTACTAAAATAATAAAAATCTAAAGCGTGGGATGGGTTGTCAGGAAGATTTTTAGCAAAGAGGTTCTTTTCATGCATATATTCTTAGAAAAAGGAAAGAGAAGAACTATAAGAAACTGTCAGACCAGTTTAAATATTTCGTTTGGAAGAGATTTTTCTAGCATGGCCTGGCTTAAGTGAGAATAAAGTTAAAGAGTATTATTTTTTCTTCTCTTGAACCTCAATTTTTTTAGGGAAAAAGAAAACTAAAGATAAACAAACTATATTTTAAAGCAAATATGCATCAAATATCAGTATTCTGATCATTTAATGATTCTTTATCTTTAAACTTAAAAGTCTGTATTAAATACAAAATGTTTGTAACAGCATTAGGGGTTTATTAGCGAAAAGCTGCTAAGCAGCATAAACCAACAAAATACTCTGCATTACTCACAATGGTCTCTATTAATCATTCTGTGGAATTTTGAATTTAAGAAAAAATATTTGCTTTTTATTAAATTTTAAAAGCCTAAAACTGGGAATATCCTCATAGGAAACTTTTTTAAAAAATAGCCTGTCTGGGTGAAACTCTCATTCAATTTATTATACTTTATTTGAAAAGAAGATGAGCACTCAAGTTTTGTTTTAAATAAAAGTTCTCTTTCTAAAAATACTAACTTAGTACCAAGCTTAATACTCTTCTCCAAGTCACAAAATTCCTCCATTAGAGGCTGGAAAAAAACCCATATATAAACTTTAAAATATTACAATAAAGATTTATAAATGTTACTGGGAATAAATATTTTAAACACCCTTAAAACTATAGTTTTAACTATTCTCTGTTCATCTTAATAAAAAATGACAGGAAGCAAACAACAGGTATTTCTCACTTAACTAAAATTCATTTCCAGACACAAACTAACCTATGGAACAGGACACATTAAAACTGAGGTGAGAGAATGCTGTCATCTTAGGCCCATGGAACTGCTGCCATCAGTAACCCGTGCTGACAATAACTGTTTTGCTCCACTCTCCCAATAATAAGCCAGCTCTCTTCATAACAACACCAGCCTAACTGCCAGCAGACCATCAGGTTAGATAAACAATCTAGGCATAATCCACAGGTTTTTTAGCTATTGGTCCTTTACCAGTTAAAACTTTGGTCCTTGAGTTTTAGGCTATGAATTTCTCTTAACGAAAGAGACTCTAATAAACTAAGTAGACATTATTAGGGTAGTTAAATCTAGAAATATATAATCTATTAATTCAAGAAATAAAACAAGTAGGAAGAAACAAAAATGTATCACCAACTTAGAATTATATATCGTAAGGCAAAACAGCCAAAGCTAAACTTATCTTTCTATTTCTTCTAAGACAAATATACACAAAGATACTGGAAATGGCGCCACTGAAATTTAGAAATTTCCTGTAACTTTTTATTTTGGCATTTAAAACTGGTGACATTTTGACAATATGCTAATTCATATTAATATTCTGAGTACCGTGTTAAACACTAAAATTGACTCAGAGGTAAATGAAGGATCTAGCGCAGGTTAAGAAGAATTAATATTGCTCCAGTCAGTTAAAGCCCAGTGGCAGTATACTGGCCATACTGTTAGTGGTGTGGTTAGTATTTTATTAGCGAGTTTGAAAAAACTTTTAAAATGCAATTTTTAAAGTTTTGGTTAATCTAAGACTCCACTGATAATGTAAACCAATTAAAAACCAGATTAAATAGAAATCCTGCTTATAGTAAACGTGCTGAAAATGTCTGTTTCATTAAGTGAGTGATACCTGTAGTATTGCATTTTTGGTACTTTTTTACTTCAATTAACTTCTGTAAGATCAAAGCCCACCTAACCGTCTAAGAGAAATGTACTAAAACTAGTAAAAAATTTAAAAAAACAAAAAACCTATAAAACTAAAACAGCTAAGATCCCATACATTCTTATCCTGCATTTATTTGGAAACTAAGGGTAGGTATTTAAGATCAACGTTTTTGCAAGAGAGTAGAAAGCCAAGTATCAACAGACAAGAGAACGGAAAGTACTGTATTAGACTTCCTAAATGTTACGCTAAGGAAAAGCAGCAACTACTTTTTCTAAAAGTTGTAGGACGGTATGATACCATTTACATGTATATCTTAAACACTGCTATCAAATTCTTTGGAGGTCAAGGCTATTACGGCCAAGCTGAAGACCCCAGGCTTTCATTACACGATGACTAAAAAATTACCCCATTCTTCCTTCTAGAAGGAATATTACAAAGGAATCAGACTTAAAGTTTTATAAAATAGTCAGATAATGCACACACAAACTCAAAAATAAAAGTTCATGTCCCGCCTTCTATTAATTCCACAGCTATTACAAATTCCCAGGGTGTGTTTCTTATACTAGAGGCTGCAAGAGATGCTCAGATCAGTACTCACGAGGTTTAAGTTAGTCCATATTTCTACAGGAAGTGACCTGCGGATGGGGAGCATGAGATGACACGATCTCACTCTTTTCTCGGGAGAAATGTACAGTAAATGCCTAAAATAGACACAGGCTTTTCTGTATCATAACAACAAGCAGTGACCTCATCAGAAACACGTGTACAAAATGAATCCCATTGGAAGGATCTGAGAAATATTTACTGTGAGACCTAACTTTTTTGAAAATTTTAAGTTAAAAAAGAAAAAGAAAGGAATATCAAAATGGGCCATAAATTAATAAAAAAAAAATGTACCGAGTACTGAAAATTCTGCCACCTGCAGCAGTTTGAGTCCAAATACTTACCTAAAAGAAGACCAATTCTGCCTTAAAGAAAAAATGCTAACCTTGTCAAAGGGGAATCTGAGAAAATATTTAGAGATTATCATATCCCATTTTCCTACTATTATCTACCATGATTAGAGTTGAAATCACAATTTTCTATTCTTTATCAGCCTACTTAGTAAATCTCAAAAAACAAAAACCAAAAAGCAAACAGAAAATTCAAGTAAATTCATTTTGTAACTATTCATAATTTTCTCTGATAAAATACATGTTGCTACAATAGTACCTTTCACCTTTTGCACTATGGCCAGTAATATTGCACATCCATTTTTATGGAATGTTTTGGATTATTTTGTATTTAATTTCTTGTGTTCTACAAAACAAAAAAGAGGAAGAATGTTTACACACAAACACACAAAACACCTATCCAACCATCCATCTGGTTGAATGAACTGCCATGGGCAAAACAAAATTTCCATTTAATGAGTAAAAACTTAACCTTTAATAAACTTTAAGTCAAATAGAAAAATATAACTTGAAAAACAACAATGAATGCTATAAGCAAATAAAACCTACTAGGTATGTAGTAAATGTTAAGCAAATAATTATTGGTATTCAAAAAATTGAACAGTAATTGTTTGAATATAATAACCCCACCCAAAATCAGAATTCATTCCCTTTAAATCTGTAATATATATAAAAGCAAATATATTCCAGATAAAAACTTGTGAAAGTTGGGAATTACTATAAAGAAAGAAAAAACTTAATACTACTTTTTGAATACACACCTGTGTCTAGGTGTATACAGAAGGATATGCAAGTTCAATTAAACAAAACAACACAAACACCCTCAACAGAACAGCTTCAATAGCTAAGTTAAGTTCAGCCTGACAAAAGTCACGAAGAGGGAAAAAAGGCAGGTAAAACATAGAGGCAACATTATTTCACTTTATTAAACAAACTCGCAATTGGAAAAATTTTTCAATGAATGAAAATTTATAGCTCAAATTTAGAAATTTACAAATTCTTAGGGTAGTCCCTTGAAAGTACCACAAATGAAAATAAGACCTACTTTAAATAAACTGTCTTTTTAATAGAAAACATTTAGTATCTAAACTTTTGAGTTCATACAGATAAAATGCAAAATTAAACTGAATTAAGGTTACTTGGAATTAAAATTATGTACAAGGTATCTTACTAAATCCTTAAAGTGTGTGCTGTTTGATGTGGCAAAATCTTGCAGGCACTATCATTAATTGCATTTTTTGGATATCGAAGTGACAAGGTTAGCATTTTTCTTTGAATAGCTAGTTAAAAAATGATTTTTCACATGACTGCCTCCAACCACTTTGCACCCCCAATTCATATTTAGACAACCTCTAAAAATGATCCTGAAGAAAAACCAGAGCAATCTGGTCTAGATTATTTCAAGAATGAAGGGGGCAAAAGTCTACCTTAATGAGTCTGCATGGGACCGTTCAGTTTCACCGACACAGTTATGTATAAAAACCGTGAAGCTAAATGTTAATGCTCATGAATAGTGCAAGGAAGCTCTGAAAGCACAATTCTCAGAAAATGTAACTGCAAACAAACGGAAGAAGTATTTTCAAATTACATAATAAATGTATAGTGCAACAATCTCTAAACAAGTATAAGACTATCAATTTACCAAAATTCAAGGAGTTCAAGTTGGGAAATAGTATCAATGTATAGATAAAAACAGATAACTATGAGTTAACATTTGTCCACACTTGAGAAAAAAATGAAAAATGACAATTCCACTGAAATTCTTTGCAATGTCATATGAATATGGTAATAAATTCTGACGAGTTATTCTAATGAAAAAAATACGTTCCAGTGGGAATTAAGATATTCTGAAACTCTAAATTTGCAATACTGAATATATAACAACTATCCTCAAGTTAAAATGATTGCTCATCTACTCTCTTGACTTCAATTCTTTCAAAAACGAAAGATCAGTATTTTTAAAATAATTTTCTGGGGTTAAAAAACAAAAACATAAAACTGGTAATCCAAAAATATATTCTTAAAGATCCTAACACAGTAGTTATATAGTTTGAAATTGGCCACTAACTTTTACCTTATACCTACTCAAATTTGTAGAGGGAAAATCACATCTATTCGTATTGAACATCTGTAAAAAGTACATTAAAAATAATTCTATTTGTAACTAGATAATCTCTATGGTACTAAATAATTCTCAAACTCCAAATCTATGTAGACCAACCTACTCATTCCAAGGTGAAGGTAACAGAGGTTCAAGTAAATTATGTAACTTGCCCGAGGTCTCTCCTCATTGGCAAATAAGAGTATTTCACCACCTTGATCTTTAGGTTGTATCTTCTAACTATAAAACTTCAATGACTCGGTCCACAATTACTAAATATAAAAAACCCTGGAACAATTTGAAAGGTATATGCTAAATTTATTATATGGCTACTGACCTTTCAGAAATAAGTATTTCAAACGTAACACTTAGTTCATTAAGTTATGTGGTTCAAACTGATCCAATTTATTTCTAAACAAAAAATGGTTAACAATTTAAGGCACTTATTATTAAGCACATAATTGACACTCAATTTATTGATCAACAGCTGATGAAAGTAGTTATAGTTCGCTTTATTAGTCATAGCATAATTTGGAAATGGGAGGTATGGTTAAATATGCAACAAAGTCTCAGAAAACTGCACAGAGAATTTTCTACCGAGAACCAAAGGCCATGGCTTTGTCCAACATGCATGGCAGCAAATGATTCCAGAACCAGACTAGTCAAACCAATCTCCCAATTTATCTTTAAGGCAGTGCAGAGGCCCAGGACTAGATGTTTTAATTCAGAGTCATATATACTCATCAATGATGACAGATAAGTTCCTGGAAACAATGCTACAGCAAGCATGTACACATAGCCAGTGCCTAAACTTCAAGTGCTGTCTACTGTGATTTACACGGAATGCTATAAACATATTTTTCAAAATACGTACATTAGAGTAACTCTGAGTTATCAATAATACATCACTCACAAAAATTTCAGCATTTGAGCACAGGACAAAATGAATACTTTACCAAGAACTGCCGGCACATTTCAGACAGAAGCCAAAACATGCAGCAAAAAGAGAAAAGGCACTAACAGAAATTGAGGAGAGAAGAGTAAATTATAGCTCCATAACTTATTTATAGTGTAATTATGGTTGGATTCTTAAACTGTTAAAAGTGATCACTAAACATTCAGTGAACTACACAAGACAATGTAAATACTATATTACCTGTATGTTATTACAAACTCCTAATTACAAAAATGCCAACTGACAATAGATTTTACATGTGCCTCCTGATCAAAATTTATTGTATACTAATAAATGTAAGAATCGTGTTTGCAGATGCTAATTAACGAAAAGTACATCGTCTTAACTTTACAATGTGAATTCAGTATAAATCAATATTAAGTCTCTAGGTTTCAGAAAATTTTTTTGCTTTTTAATATTATATATTCATACCTGCCATTGCAGCTGAAATCATGTGTACCTGGGTAGAATCAGGATCAAATACACCATTCAACTTTTCCTTGCAGTTTGAATAAGCAGCAAAGTATATTGCTCTAAAATAAAGATTTAAATGTTATCAATAAATACGTTGCTTCACTCATAAGATTTAAATGACATGTAAATTGATCTTTATAATTTTCAAGTAGAGAAATCTAAAAACATAAGGTCCTAGCCACATTCTCGTTACGTCAGGTTAGTTTACACAATTTTTTCCATGAAGATCCTGAGTACTTTTTGTACCAACTCATTAAGAAAGAAACAAACTCAAAAGTAACGTTCCTCGAATGTAAAGCATCCTCAGACACCCCCACTTCCTCCACCCCAATATTTTAGTGGGAACTGACTAACAAACAGAAAGTGTTTGTATAAGATTTTAACATGAATAAGGCTCAAAGGCATATGTAATGCTAAGCCTAAACTAAATACACTTACCTGAGTTAAGTAAATGTAGTATGAGCACTTTTATATATATACACATATGGTTTGGTTTTCTTCGGCGGGGAGAGGGAGGTAGTACTGACCCAACTGATCAAAGTCTGTGTTGCCCAATTTTGAGACCCTGGGTACCTTCTCATCTATACTATAAACAGAGTCGGTCACAGGACTCTTCAACAGACAGAACAATCCCTAAAGAAATCAGCCCCACCAGGTCAGGCCGTGTTTTCCAACATTTGTAAACATTCCATTAAATTTGTAACTATTTGCCCTGTTAACTTGTTGACTATGACTTTATGGATCCCAACTACCTCCTCACTGTTTAGCTTTCCAGAAACTGAACTGCTTCCTTGCTGTATCAAACATCCTGTATTTCCCAACAATCCCGATTCTCTGTCCAACGATGGACAGTAGACAAGTACAAACGGGGAGACTCACTGTTGTGCCTTTTTAAAATATGCTTCAGGAAAAAGTGAAGTGAATATAATTGAAACGAAACATTCTACTTTATGAGAAAGAAAAAAGCAGGATACATTTAATGATGCCAAATTGCGAAGAAGAATAAACAATGCATTCCTAGAAATCAATAAGGAAAAAAAGATATCCTAAAGAGAAAACTGGCAAGGAATATACATATATGCAATCCACAGAAGAGATAGACAAATGACAAATATTACAAGGAGAGCATGCCTGTACCACAATTAAACAAATGTAAGATTAAAAGTGAAAAATCATGTTTTATTTATTTGGCAAGTATTAAAAGACATGGATAGTAGCCAACCTTGGTAATATGTGGATAAAGAGCAACTCATTCACTATTTGAGAATAAACATAGAGGATGCCTTTTCAGAAGGCAATTGAGCATTATTCATTACTTTTAAATGTGTACATGTTCTTTTATCCAGAAATTCTACTTTTAGGCAACTAGCATAAAGAAACATACTTGGGGGCCGGCCCAGTGACACAGTAGTTAAGTGCGCACATTCCGCTTCTCGGCAGCCCGGGGTTCGCCGGTTGGGATCCCGGGTGCATACATGGCACTGCTTGGCATGCCATGCTGTGGTAGGTGTCCCACATATAAAGTAGAGGAAGATGGGCACAGATGTTAGCTCAGGGCCAGTCTTCCTCAGCAAAAAGAGGAGATTGGCAGCAGTTAGCTCAGGGCTAATCTTCCTCAAAAAAAAAAAGAAAAAAGGGAAAGCAACATACTTGCTTAAGTACTCAAAGGCACAGCTATGTTCATCAAACCATCGCTTTTAACAGCAAAAATCTGGAAATAAACTTAAATGTTTATCACAAAAGGAAAATTTATGAATGAGGGGATAGTCACACTATACAATTTTTAAAAACCTACATATTTTCATGAAAAAAGCTTCAAGACAAATTTGGTGAAATATTTTTAATATGATTCAATTTATGTAAATGATAGCATATACATATTAAAAATCTTCTGTACATGATAAACCAAAAAAATTAATGGAATACTATATACCAGACTGTTTATTAATGATGGTTATCTAAGGGGAGAGGAGTTAAGTGTGTGTGAGAAGGGGGACAGGGTGAGAGGTGATGTGTTTAACGTGAAATGTCAAGCTTTATGCTATACATTTTTTTCAATTTTTACAATGAGGATGGAATTTTGGATAATTTTCTAAAAAGAGAGAAAAGAGCCCATAAAAAGTTGAAACCCAATAAATAATGAGACACGGATCCAGTACACTGTTTGGATACAGAGAGCTGGGTATGCATTTTCACTGACTGTGAACTCTGTGCAGTGTTCTATCATGCAAGAAGTCAATCTAAGATAAAAAGATATCAGAGAAAAATAACAAACTAACGTGTTAAGGCCTTTTTGGATAGGAATGAAACCATTCTGTTTGGCTTGTCCCCTAAGCCAAAAAATAGGGTTAGTTCTAGAGATGCAGGTCTTCTCCTTTCTTACTGCTGGTTCCTTTAGTTTGTCCTTTGCCTTTTCAACTTGGTGTAAAAGCTGCCTCGCAATGATCTCACTAAGAGGTCCTTTGCACTCCCACAGGGTGCAATCTGCCCATTCTTTTAGATGGTTACTGATGCCTGTTTGTTAACCACAGTGCTTTACCCTTACCACCTTGACTTCTGTTTAGCATCTCCCCTCTGAAGCTTGAAACAAGAAAGATTGACACAGTTTTACTTAGTTAAAAATTTTTATTTTTACCTGGAAGGGGCCACCCCTACTAAATTAGGGCCTAATCCTCTAAACAATGAACGAGGTCCTTCTTTTTCCAAGATCACCCTGAAAGAGAAAAATATTATTTAGAAAGGAATGTCCTTCAAAGTCTGGTTCTTTATTTGTATGGCAAGCTTAAGAGTCTAAATCCCATGTTTGTACTATAATATGTTATGCTGCTCTGGTCAATTTTCCTTGTTTTTCTTGACATAGCATAAATTACTGAAGACTGATAATAGATTTACTAGTGATGATAAAAAGAACTCCATTCAGATCCTTTCCTAAAACTTTTAAAGACGTAACAATATAGATTGCTGCATCTCTTTTTATATGATCATACGACTCTTATCTTCAACTTCCTCCAACATACTATCTTTATTAGCAAATTCAATTCCCAATTAGAAACGTATGTCCCCCCTAGTATTTGAGCTCCTTTCCTCGATACTGAACAATTCTCTCAGTACTGCAGTATTCCAGTGAAATGCTACTGCAAAAACCTATCACCCTAACATCCTTTAGGTACTATAATAATGGTTGGCCTGTTACCACTTCTCCCGCTACTCAGTTAACATTTACCACATTGAATACTTACTGTATAAAGACTAAGCAGAGAAAGGAGACAGAAAAGAAAGGGTGGGGCCCCTGCCACTGAGAAATTTGCTGTTCAGTTGTAGAAAAAAAGAATGATATTGAAACAAATAATTTAACAGGTCATATTAACAAGCAAATACTATAATTGGCAAAGCATAAAATTCACCTGTTTAAAGTGCCAATTATATCTCAATAAAGATGTTGGGAAAAAAGCAAAGGCAGCCATGAAACAGATTGATTAGGACAGAGCCTCTGAGTCGGGAACAATGGGAATGATATTACATCATGGGAGGTAGTGTTAAGGCAAGCGAATGCAGCCCTGGAATTCAGCCGCTACTGGTGACAGGTGTAACATGTTAACTTGACTCCTATAAGACAACCTGAAAAACTAAGAAATTAAAACAGAGCCCAGAGGAATTCCTAAAGTTCCTGTGAGGAAAGTCAGAGAAGGCAAAACCATCGAAAAATAGAATAAAAAATATATAGTACTGTCATAGAGGTCAAAGCAAGAATTTTAAGGAGAGGTAATCAGTGGTACTAAATGTCAAAATCATGATATTAAAGTACTCTATTAACCAAAAGAGGTATTTATCTATAACTATGGCATTTTAATCCAAAACTGTTAACAATTTTATGCTACCTATTCATATACTTAGGCAAGTCTGAAAAAAGAAAAGACTGATGAAATCTTTTGGTAGTGAAAGTAAACACAGAGTATGAGTTTATTTGCTACTACAAAATAAACACTATTGAACTAAGTTCAAATAGATTATGTCCCAAGTGAGCTGATAAGGCAGACACACAAGGCATTCAGTTATCTACTTAAGTTTACACATGTAAAACCTAACTTCAATAGTTTTGAAATTTCAAATCCAATTTGTAACACAATGAAAACGTAAAAACAAATCTTTTTCAAACCATCAAGAAATGTCAAACAAACACTGAATTCCATCCTGAAACAAGTACAACTCTGCTTTAAATCTCAGTTATGTTTAGGTTATATAAAAATCACACACTGCCAGTAATCGGCTGTACTTACTTGTGTTGAGTACTTGGAAAATTAGAAACACAAAAAGAGTTAGCATTTAACACTATTACATTTCAAAGCTAAACAAATTAATAATCCAAAATAAAACGCCTACAATAGCTTTAGAAAATAAATCTATTGGATAAATGTAGATTATCCAATATTCTAATAACTTCTAAAATTTCTAATAATTCCTAAAAAATATTCCAAATACATATGATTCAGAAATAATATTACATTTTATATTATCCAACTAATTGTTTCTCTCCATTAAGGATTATCGTTTCTAATAAACATAATTCACAGTAACTCTGTCATTAAGTTTGTAAAAAACCTTTTTAAATATGGCAGAATAGAATAGTGGGCCAGTGGCGCAATGGATAATTTGTCTGGCTACAGATCAGAGGATTCTAAGTATGGCAGAATATAAACAAACATATGGGCATCAGTAAGACAAACAGACTAAAAAGAAATTCATGAATACTGTGCTCTCACTTTAGGCAATGGAGAGGTCCAGGAGACACTACTCGGTTGACACTGGCTCCAGCCATGGTGCTCAGCTGAACTTCAGAGATGTAAAGCGTCACAGACGACGACTGCAGTCGCGTTTTTACAACTTCCAGTGGACATGTCAGAATAGCTCCCACTGTACCTCCACATCTACAAAAAACCGACAAGAACAAAACTCATCTACACTTCATTCGTAAGTAAAACAACTGGGCAACTGGGGTTTTGCCAAGGTACTAAAATTTAAGATAAATTTTGATTTTAGAAGACTAAGAAATTTTTTTAATGTTTCATTCATTTGACTGCATACAAACACCTCCAGTAGCTAAAAAGAACTGAGCTTAATATCTACCTAGTGAGAATAATTAAGCTAAAGGACTCCGAACAGTAGGTGTTGTTACTAAAATTTACTGGTAAGTCACATCACAGCTTTAAATACTGTTCCAAGGGTTTATCTGGTGCTCCTCGTCCAGATGTTATTTGTGGCTCTATTGAAACCTTGACCATCATTTGAGGTATATCCTCTCTCTCAAACTCCTCTCTAATCTTTCAAAACTCAAGAAATGGTCTTCAGAGCAATAAGATATAAACTACTGATGGATAATCATACGGCTCCTATTTTAAATATCCAAATACTCAGAAGTGTTTCACCTACAAAAAAATACGGCATTTGAGTCTCAAAATCAGTCTGTTGGACCGACGTGGAAATCTGTGCAAAGTAGAGAGGCTTAGCTCAAAGAATCCAATTTAAATACAAACACTGATCACCAAAACGACAACAGAATAAAAGCTGTAAACAAACGAATTATTTAAACTTTTTAAAGGTATATAAAAATAGGCTGAGTAATTATTCTTTTTAAACGCAAGAGTGGGAAATACTTTTCTCTTAAGGCACTAATATAGCTACCCAGCGGAGCCCTGAGAACCGCTTTCTAATCAGAGGAAAACCACTTGGAAGAGCTCTGACTACAGTGAAAGAGAAAAGCAAGGCTGAGTCAGAGGCAACCCGAACTCCAAAGCGGGCGTTAAAGGAAGAAAAAGAAACGCAGCTCACCACAGAAATACTAAACACTTCTACCTCCACAATCTTAAAAATGTATACATATAAAATATATAATAAAAGAAAAGCAGGCATGGCAGCAATATCACTCCAAATAAAATTTAAGACAAGAAATCATTAAATAAGCAAAAGTAATTCATAGTGATGTTAACAGTACATGCTATCAAAACAATAAAATTGAAACAAACTTTATGCAACTAATAAAAGTGAAAAATACAACAAATTAAAAAGAGAGAACATCCATATGTAAAACAAAACTTGACTCTTAGCTCATACCATATTTTAAAAATTAGCTCAAAATGGATCATAGACCTTAATGTAAAACATGAAACTATAAAACTTCTAGAAGAAAAACATTTAGAGAACAATCTTTTTGACAGGGTTTGGCACAGATTTCTTAGATGAACCAAAAAAAAAAGCATAAATCATAAAAGAAGAAAATTGATAAGCTAGATTTCACCAAAATTAAAGCCTGAAAACGGTTTCTTTGAAAGACACTTAAGAAAATGAAAAGACAAGCCACAGCCTGAGAGAAAATAACACTTATCTGATAAAGTACTTATATTCAGAAACACAATGCAATAATAAAAACAACTCAAAGACTTGAACAAAAGATATATGGATGCAAATAAGCATGGAAAGATTTTTCAAAATCATTGATCACGGAAATGCAAATTAAAACCACAATGAGCTATCACTGCACATCTATTAATGGCAAAAATTTTAAAAACTGACAATAGCAAGTGCTGATAAAGAGCAAGCGGAAACTTATACATTGCTGGCAGGAATGCAAAATGGTACAGTCATTTCAGAAAACAGTTTAGAAAAAGAAAACAGTCTGGTGGTTTCTTACAAAGTGAAATGTACAACCACCCTATAACCCTGCAACCCTCTCCTAGGTGTCCGCCCAGGAAAAATCCACAGATACAGTGTAAGTCCACACAAATACCTGTCCATGAATGTTACAGAAGCTTTACCCTAACAGCCCCAAACTGGAAACAATCGAAATGTCCATCAACTGATGCAGGATAAAGAAACTGTGCTACATCCATACAACAGATTACTTATCTGCAATAAACAGCAACAATCTGGATGAATTGCAAAAGCATTATACTAAAATTGACAAAAGCCAGGCACACAGGCTTTCATTTTATGACATTTTCATTTTTATTATATTCTGGAAAAGGCAAAACTAGAAAAACAGAGATGAGATCAATGGTTACCAAGAAGTAGCAGAGGCAGGAGGAACTGACTGCAAAAGCCAAGGAGGAATTCTTGGACTAAGAGCAATGTTCTTTATCCTGACTATAGTAGTGATTACAGTACCCTGTACATCTGCCAAAACTCACTGAAATGTATACTTAACAAGGGTGAATTTTATTATATATAAATTATGCCTTGATAAATTTGACGGAAAAAACCAAATATGTGAAAACTAGTAGTAAATGCTAGTATGTGAACTACCTGGAGTTGATACAATTATATTAGGTGGAACTTTTAATCACAATAAACTTAATATTTCCCCAAAATTCTACTTACAGTTTTAAATGGAAATTTAAAAAATCTAAGCCCCCAAAAGATCAAAACTATAATTATATTGTCAAAACTCAACACATCAATTAGATAAACAGTAGCGCTATAACAGACTTGAAACAAAATTAACTAGATCCGAGAGAGACATCTATACTCAAACAAGGAACAGATATTATTTTCAAACAGCTACGAAACAGGCTTAAAACCTAACTAGACATAAGGCCTCAAGGAAAATCTTAAACAGAAGCCACAAGTTTATTTATGCTAATCGTCAAGGGCTAAGCGGTAAGATACGCACATCGTCACAGCACACGCTGTAGTAAACACAGTGCAGAACTCAAGAGGGCCTGTGTGGCAGACCACACTGTATTCACACTGCAGTAGTGATTTATTTACAGTAAATCATACCTGCTCTTAATTTGAATTTGCCTAGTTTTGTTTTCTTAGCTGATTAATGAACTTAACGAACATAAAACCCAAACGAGCCCAAAAATTGTAGTAAACATTCATTTTTTTTTTTTGGTTTTATATTTTATAAAACCTAAAAAAGGAATTCTTGATCTTCACAACCAACATGAATTACTTCTATAATGAAAATAAACAAAAACAAAAAGCAAAGTTAGCCTATAGGCCATGATTCCTACCCAGTCACTTCTGGTTCCACAAGAATAAACACATTACACAAAGAAAACAACTTTCTAAGAAAAAAACAATTATCTATGCCTTACAGACTAACAAGTCTGTAAAGATGATGTGTGATAGAACCCATGTAAAGTATTTTGTGATGTGGCACAGAAAGTACTCAATAAATATT
The DNA here is from genome assembly GCF_021613505.1 of Equus quagga. Lineage (NCBI taxonomy): Eukaryota > Metazoa > Chordata > Mammalia > Perissodactyla > Equidae > Equus > Equus quagga. The sequence goes on along the minus strand of NC_060267.1, from coordinate 173,992,954 downwards.
GGCTACTGAAGTTTATCAGTGTCTATTATTCATAATGACAATTAAAACTTTGCAATAGAACTACTACAAATACTTTATGGCCAGACCACAGACAAGATACATAGAGACATGCACTGCATAACGACGTTTCAGTCAACAACAGACCACATATATGACAGTGGTCCCATAAGATGAGCACCCTACAGCCTAGGTGTGTAGCGGGTATACCATCTAAGTTTCTCTAAGCACACGGTGTGATGTTTGCACAGTGAAGAAATTGCCTAACAACGCACTTCTCAGAATGTATCCCCATCGTTAAGTGACAGATGGCCGTACAATGATTTCTAAAAAACCATTTCCACAAGTAAAATAGATAATGAGACTCTCAATTGTACAGAGCTGGGGCGTGCTGTAAGTGGATGTACACACAAGCGCTTCGGCTGTCCTGAAGCAGCTTTACATTATAAAACGCAATAGATACGCAGTAGAGGGGTGACACTCTGATATTTTTCATGCTGCTTTTATCTTACATCATTTTAAAGAAATTATCATGCACATTGAAATCATTAGAGAACAAAACTACTGCTGTCAATAAACATTTAAAATCTATACTTAGGAAACAGGATTAACTACATTCGATTTATCTCCTCTCCTGTCAAAAATCTCACTGTGTAAAGGAATATGTGACAAAAACAGAGCCAGAGGAGAAATTAACAGACACAAGATTTCAAGCACTGAAACAAATGGGAAGGGTAAGTGATTGAGCAAAGAGGAAGAAAGGCTTGCAGAGGGAAACACCAAAGAGAAGCAAACAGTTTTGTCCTGTAGAATCCCTTAGGGTCCTAATGATTAAGGGCACCAGGTGCTCAAGATTGAAGTGAGGCAAAGGACTGGCTGATATAGAAAAGCTATATAGCAAAGGTAGGATACCCAGGTGGTAACTCCAACTCCCCATGCCTCCCCAACACACACAGTGGGTAAAACTATACTCCAGGGTAGAAGCCAAATTCTCTGAAGAACATGAACTCAATCTCCGAGTTTAGGTTTAACAGGCACAATAGAAGCAAAAAGCCCCACACCAAGTTGCACTTACTGCAATCTTTTAAACTACTGAAGACAAAGATCTCATCAACTTCCAGAAAGAGCAACAGGTCACATACATAGGAAAAGTCCGAAAAGCCATCAGACTTAACGAGAGCAGAAAAGTTCTTATTCTAGAATTCTATACCAAACCAAACTATCAAGTAGATAAAATAAATATACTTGCAGACAGAGAGATAGTCCCAGAAATTTGCTACCTTGTACCCTTTCATACACAGCTACCAAAGGATGTGTTCCACAAATTAAGGGCGTAAACTAAAAAAGAGGAGGGAATAGATTAAATCATTAAGCTATACACTTAAAACTAACACAATGCTAAATGTCAATTATATCTCAACAAAATGGGGTTGGGGTCAGGGGGAGGGAACTGAATGTAGGAGCAAAATAACCTAGGAGAGGGAGAAAGCAGTCTTACAATGATAGTGAAATGTCAGTATTAGAAAATAACTAGTCCTGACAGGATGAGGATGACACAGTTTAGAAGGATGAAGACTTCCAGGAAAAAAAGGCTCATAGATGAATGTATATGACCACATGAAAACAAATACTCAAGTACGGTGCTCTAGTAACTACGCCAATGTTTTAAAACGTGGGGCAATTATTAACTCCAGGTGGGAAAAATGAAGTTATTCAAGAAAGAAAAGGTCAACACAATATACAATTTAGCTTTGCTATGAACAATGTTTATATTGTTACAATAAGGTAAGCACTGACTACTGATTTAACAAAAAATTGTGCTATAATTAACTATATATTGAGAGGATGGAAAGAAGGGGGAAACAGGGAGTGGTTTAACTAAATCTTCATCTACCAAAACAAAAAGGATGAAGGAAAATGCCAAAAGAAATAGCTAGGACTTACAGGAAGCTCCCACTAGGAAGGAGACATGGGGAGGGGTGCTGGTGAATACTGATTATCTTTCAGCAGCTTTTTTTAAATCACATGCATGAATTTTTTAATTTTCAAATTAATTTTAATCAAAATTTTAGAAGTATTTTGAAAAAACAGCAGGGTTTTGTTTTGAGGAAGATCAGCCCGGAGCTAACACCTGCTGCCAATCCTCCTCTTTTTGCTGAGGAAGACCGGCCCTGAGCTAACATCTATGCCCATCTTCCTCTACTTTTTACATGCGGGACGCCTGCCACAGCATGGCTTGACGCACGGTGCCATGTCCACACCTGGGATCTGAACCGGTGAACCCCAGGCCGCTTAAGTGGAATGTGCGAACTTAACTGCTGTGCCACTGGGCCGGGCCCCCACGAGGGTTTTTAACTGGAGAATGTAGTTGACCTTTCTGGGATCCACTGGACCCCATGAAAAAAATGACATGTATAGTGTGCAAGTGTCTTTGACTCAGAACTCCAAAATAGCCGTGACGACTCTCTAGAATCTTGACCACTTATCATCATCTCCAGCCTGGTCTAGGCCACTCTATCTTATTGAGGTTTCTGCAGGAACCTCCTAATTTGTGTCTCCTTGCTTCCACACTTGCCCCACCTCCTCCAATCAATCTTCAATACAGTGGTTGTATTAAAACTTAGATCAAGTCACTCCTCTGTTCAAATCTTTCCAAAGGCTTCTATGTCATTCACATAAAAGCCAAAGTCCTCACAATGTCCTACAAGATCTCACACAACCTGCTCTTCCCTGGTCCCTCCAACGTCATCTACTACCCACCTCACTCACTCTGCTGTAACTCTAATTATTAGAGTTTAATACACCAAGCACGCCCCTGCTTCAAGAGCTTTGTTCTTGCTGTTCCCTCTATCTGCAACAGTCGTGACTCAAACATGGGAATAGGTTACTACCTCACCTCCTTATCTTAGCTCAGTTGCCACTTTTCAGTAACGTTCTCTCTGATCACCACATACAAAATTACACCCACCAACTCTTTATCCACCTTCCTTGCGTTATTCTTCTCTAAAACACATACTGTCACTTAACACGGTAAATATTTTATTACCTTGTGTCCCCTTATGCTGGAACATAAGCATCAGAAAGGCTGCAATTTCTATCCACTACTATATAACCCAAGCACCTTTGATAATGCCTGTGACACAGCAAGCACTCAGGTGTGGAATGAGTGGATTAACATTGTAGTATTTGGTATCTTAAGATTTAAGAGGTAGCAGACAGTGTATTATCTGGTCCAACTTCCTTATTTTGTACGTGAGGAAACAAAAGTTCTGCAAGGGAAAACTGTGTGCTCCAGGTTGACAGCCAGTTACTTAAAGAACAGACCATATCTCCTGATTCTTAGTCCAACTCTTTCCCTCCTTTTCATCAGTGGCTTTTAAATGTTTGACTTCAATCCACTATAAATATTTTACATCAAGATGCAGTATGCCCACATGCAAAACATTTCACAGAACAATATTTACCCTTATTAGATGCAACACACTGCTAATTTTCTATTCTACTATTTTGCTAAATGTTCTCAAACTTAGCATCTAAAATGCAACTACTGATCTTCCCTTATCCCAACCCGGTGCCATTTGCAAATTGCCTATCTCAATTAACAGCAATTCCATCCTTCCAGGTACCCAAACTAAAAATCCTGGAGTTATTCTTGACTCTTCTTGACACTCTACATCCAATACATCACAACCCGCTGTGAACTACCGTTACCTCCACTACTTCCAAGCTGCTCTGAACGCTCACTCTCTCATTTTGATTACTGCAATAGCTGAATCATCTCCCTACTTCTGCCCTTGCCCCATGTATAGTCTATTCTAATCATGGTGACCAGAGTTAGCCTTTAAAACTCCTGCAATGACTCCTCCCATTTCAGAAAAAGCCAAAGTCCTTCCACGGCCGAACAAGGCTCGACTACTGTGGCTATGCTTGCCTCATTCCTGTGCTACCCTCGGCTCTTTTCACCACATGCGCCTTCGGAACTCTCCCCCCTCCAGGTCTCTGCTCAAACGTCACCTTCTCAATCAAACTCATCACCACCTTCTATTTAGAACTACAGTGCACTGCCACTATTTCCCTTTATCCTGCTCCACTCTTTCTCCATAGCACTGAACATCTTCTAATTAATGATATAATTTACTTTAGTATGACAATTCAATCCCCTTTTCCCAGATAATTGTGTATATTCTTCGATACTACATTAACACTGGAGAAGCGGTAAGTTTTTAAAGTCTAGTTGTAACATGGAGTCTGAATTGCACCAATAAACTTTTCATATTGTTACATTAAACCCACAGGTCTGGGGCTGGCTGGCGGTGCAGAGGTTAAGTTTGCACCCTCTTCCCCAGTGGCCCAGGGTTTGGCGGTTCAGATCCCGGGCATGGACCTACCTGCTGCTGGTCAAGCCATGCTGCGGCAGGCGTCCCACATATAAAGTAAAGGAAGATGGGCAGGGCCAGTCTTCCTCAGCAAAAAGAGGAGGACTGGTGGCGGATGTTAGCTCAGGGCTAATCTTCCTCTTACACACAAAAATCCACTGGTCTATCTTACATTCTGAATCTTTTACTCATGCATGACTCCATAACATCACGCGTTGGTCATCTGAAAAATACTGGATCACTGGGTTATACAAGTCTTCCTAATGTTGATACATTTTAAAGAAACTCCTGTCGATCCAAGATTTCAAAAATCCTAGTTTTTGCTTGAAAACCCGAATTTTATCATGGCAGCAAACGCTATCAGTGGTTTTCCTTGAACCAACAGTCTCACTTTATTCATTTTTTGAGGAAAAGTCTGCCAAATATTCAAGTCTGAAACGTCTGTCTATTAATCATTCTTTCAAGAAGGGTTCTCATGAAAAAACAGGCTGGTTCAGCTTGAGACTGAAACAACTGCAGAAGCACTTTGGTATGCAGAAGTACATTATGCTATTTCCCGTACTGTCACACAGAATATGAAGTAAAGATGTGTACTCAAGGGTCAAGATTTAATAAAATTAGTTATTTTTACTTCCTCAAGAACATTTTTATTTATTGTTTGTTTGTTTGAGGAAGATTAGCCCTGAGCTAACATCTGGTGCCAATCCTCCACGTTTTGCTGAGGAAGACTGGACCTGAGCTAACATCCATGCCCATCTTCTTCTGCTTTATATGTGGGACGCCTGGCACAGCATGGCTTGACAAACGGTGCCATGTCCCCACCTGGGATCCGAACCGGCAAACCCCGGGCTGCCGAGAAGCGGAATGTGTGCAATTAACCATTGAGCCACTGGGCCGGCCCCTCAAGAACATTTTTAAATTGCAAGTGCCAGTGACTACTAACTAGTACAGTCTGGTGACGTCGCCTTGATGCATGCTAAAACATCAGCAGTTTTACCCATCACTGCTTTTGCACCATTAGTACCAATGTCAACACGGTGAAAAGGTACATAATGTCTTCGTATTTTTATGAAAATCGCTTTAACCGCTCCCATCACTGAAAGGGTCTTGGTAACTCCCAAGGGTCCCTGACCCACACTGCTGTACTACACTAATCCAGTTACATGAAAATAGTTTCTTTGAGAATATTCTACATTATGATAAGAAACTTCCTTTAGTCTTACTGTGTATTAGTAAGAATGAAAGAACACATTTTTACAAGGAAAAAAAGAAGGAAAAGAAAAGGTGGTGAAAATTATAGAAATAAGCCTAATAAAAAATACAGAGTAAAGTAGAAATAAACCACATTAATTATACTATTAAGTATTCTACTTCTACCCTGGTCTTATGAGGAAACAGGTGAAGTTATTTAACAAATATCATTACAATAAATTGTCTGCAGAATCAACACATCTGACACCCAAATGGGAGTTTCTTACTGAATTAATAAATGAATAAATAGTTTAGGAAATGAATGAACTAATTAATTCCAGGATATCAAAATAAAGTTTCTTATATAATCTGAGATACTACTAGCTATACTATTAAGCTCTTACTGTCATACGAGCCACACAGAAAAAAATTCATCCACTTGAAGGTTGAAGGTTCATTCCTCCCATTTAAGCCAATCTCTCTCTCAAATAGAAGAGAAAAAGCAAAGTGCCTCTTGGCGGGCATATGCAGCTAACACAAAACTAGACAATGTATAGTTCTATTAAAGAATTTAAAACTGTATTTCACATCGCTTATATCTTCATATACACACCTGTAGTGTTATCAAAAGTACAACTAAAATTAAATCTTCTTTATATCCTTTTTACAGGCTGCCATGAGTGGCCTCCATAACTCAATTAACCTAACCAACAACCTTACAAACTCTGAATATTAACTGTGGCAAAAACACAATGGGATCAAAGGATGTCTTAAAGACGGCACAAGTTATGCATGTGAATATGTCACCCAGAACCAAGGTCCAGCAGCTGTATTATCAAAATGTTCCTGATTTAATAATACATCTACTACGCTATTAGAAATCTCTCTGAGATCCTGATAAACACAAACTTGACTACAATTATAATCATTAGGAAAAAACCCCCAAAGCTCCATATTCAGCTAATTTTTTGCCTCAGATTAAATGCCACTGTGAAAGGTTACTCGGTTCTTTCAAAGTACATTGAGTTTTCATAACTTCCTCCAAATAATACCTGTGTGGCATAGCTCAAGCACAACAGCTAATAAAAGCATGTCGCTCCTTTTCTCTACCTAATTCATTAAAGTAAAACATAAATTTCCTAACTTCGAATTTACATAATTCTATCAGGATAAAAAATAATGGAATCTAGTTTTCTATGAAGAATGTCCTAAAAATGATTGCCTAAACAACTTTGAGACACAAAAAATTAGACATCTTCAATTTAGAACAATGTTACCAACATAGCCCACTTTCCATTTCCAAAATGCTCAGTACAGAGACTTCCAGAATATTCTACAGAACTGATTTTATATAATAAAGAGCTGGAAGAATCTGTAGAGATTATTTACCTCTCATTAAACATGTAAGAAAAACTGCCTGACCTTGGGTCAGTCAATTTTTTACACCTCAGTATTTTTCCATATTTTGAAGGGGTTGAACCAGATGATCTTTATCACCTTTCCTAGTGCTAATGTTTCTCTAAAAAAGATAAACGAGGTTTTATTGAAATGACTTATGCAACCTCATATAAATGTAAAATGAAGACAAGATGCAAAGGAAGGAAATTTACAAAGGTTGAGCAGCTATCTTGCGCCAAGCTCTACCTCCTAGCACCTCACTTAATACCCTAAACAACCTTCACGGGCTAGGTCCTTTTTTGGGGGGGGTGGGGGGAGCCGGCATTTCTAAATCTATTTGTGTTTAGATGCTGCAAAAACTCTCCATTCTTGTTCTTAAAGAAAAAGCTAACCAGAAGGGCCTTTACAACAAAGTGAAAGATGATCCTAATCCTAACTGGGAAATTAGTGCAATCAAGGGAACATTTTAAATAAATCTGCCCTACTTTTAACAAAACTTGATACCATGTATGAATCTTGAATGCAGAATAACAGAAATGTTAGGACCTAGGGGTCGGCCCATGGCCGAGTGGTTAAGTTCCCACGCTCCACTTTGGGGGCCGAGGGTTTGGATCCTGGGTGCGGCCATGGCACCGCTCATCAGGCCATGTTGAGGCAGCGTCCCATGTGGCACAACTAGAAGGACCACAACTAAAATATACAACTATATACTGGGGGGATTTGGAGAGAAAAAGCGGTGGGTGGGGGGGGGGAGATTGGCAACAGTTGTTAGCTCAGGTGCCAATCTTTAAAAGAAAAAACAAACGTTAGGGCCTTAGAGATCACAGAGTACAACTTCCTCACTTTACAGATGACACAATTAAAATCAAAAGGTTTGTTCATTTTACACTAATCGAAACAGTGGCCAAAAGTAGATGTGCGGTTTCCTAACTTTCAGGCGTTACCTAACGATAAAATTACACGAGGGAATACAATTATTTGCATAACAGGACATCTTTACAAGAATATCTATATGGGTAATGGTTTTTTAAAAATGAGTTAATTCGCCAAGATTATTGGTAAACGAACCAGAAATACCGAAAGCAAATTCTGCCTAAACTGAGTCTCACAGATTAGAAGAAAAATATTGCTTTTAGACCAGAACAGCGGCTGCCCATAACTGGCGTACAATAAATGCTGAATGAATGCGCCAAACCAAGGAAAGTACTGCCATCGTTGGCAATAGAGTCCATATATCCAACTCAAACCAAGACATTATGAATAGACCGTGTATCTATCACTTTGAAATTCTTAAAGTGGTTCATTTAAAAAACAAACTGTACGGCTTACGGGATGTGACTTTATATGGTCATATAGGCAGAAAACAGCCTCAGCACAATTCATCGTAGCCATTTTTGATAACACTCTTTATATCCCAGATAGAAGAAATAACTCAAAATTGCAATGGTTCTCCAAATAACTCAGAAGGAACAACTTTAAAATGGTCTGAGCCCAAACGGGCTCAACAAAATATCTGTGGCACTCAGGTTGGCAACCAGCGAACGAGGACATTAGGCTTAGTCCTGACCTCGTACAAAGAGTAACTATTTCCAAAGCATTTGACCTCTCCCTACCCCCGACCTTCTCCTTTGAGAAGCAGCGGGTAAGAGGACTGGTTTTCAGGAAGAGAGTCTGAATCCGAAGGCACTGCTGCTTTGCACCACGTCTCCCAAGCTGGAAGGGTTGGGGCAGGAAACCTTCCGAGAGCTCGCCGGGCCCCCAATGACCGCGGGCGAGAGACCCCCGAACCCTCCCCGCCGGTGCCGGAAGGCCCACCGGGCCGAGCGGGACCCGGAAACCGGCCGCCCGCGGTGCGACGGGGTGGGAGCGACGTGCGGAGGCCCCGGGCCCGCGCGGCCAGCAGGGGAGGCGGCGGCACGGCGCCCATTTTGTCCTCGGCCTCCGCGCTTCCCGCCCCGTGTCCCGGCCGAGGACCGGCGCGAGGCCCACAGCCACGCTCCGCACGCGGCCCGCGGCCCCCACCCCGCCAGGCCGAGGCGCGCGGCCCGGGCCCGCAGAGCCCCGGGGCCGCGCCGACCCCAGCCGGCCCGCCGCTCCCCAGGCCCGCGGGGCCGGCCCGAAGCCTCCCGCCCCGCCCCGGCTTCCTCCTCCCGACTCCCCTCGCCGGGCCTCAGCCCCGCCGCCCTCCCGCCGCGGCCTCGCCCCCTCTCCCGCGAGCCGAGGCCCTCCCCCTCCCGGCGCCCCGGGCGGAGCCGCCTCACCCCGCCGCCCGCCCGACCGCCCGCGGCTCCGGCCCCGGCCTCCGCCTCCGCACGCGCCGCCCGGAGCGTACCCCCCGGCAAACAGATGCACCAGCGTGTCCCTCTGGCTCATTCTCTCTCCCGCATGTCCTCCGGGCGCTGAGGCGGGACGCGGATCCGGCCGCCCGCGACGGCCGGCGGCTTCGGTCCCCGACGGGGGCCGCACAGCGCCCCAGGGACGGCGAGGGGAGCGGCGGACACGCGGCTGCAGACGGCCACCGGCGCGGCCCTCCCCGCGGCGCTGCAGCCGCGCCGCCTGCCGCCCTCGCTCGGCGCTGTGACCGCGCGGCGGCGGAGGGAGGCGGCGCGGGGGCAGGAATATTCCGGTGACCCCCGACATAAACAGAGGCTCCCATTGGTCCGCGCGGCGTGACGTCACGAGGCTCGCATGCCTCTTTCACGTGATCGCTAAGGGGTTTCTCAATGAAAGGGGCTGGCGAGGCGCGGCCCGAGCGCGTGCCCGGACGGTAGTAGGTCGCCGTGCCCTCGCACCTCGCCCGCGCGCCGGCCCGGCTGCCTCGGCCTGCAGGGACCCGCGGGCGCCCGCCCGGAGCGCGCGTGCCCGGCCCCGACCACGTGAGAAACCGCCTGGATTCCGGGTACGCGAGCAAGGGGGCGCGAGCGTGCCCAGTCTCCCATGTACTTTTCTTAAAAAAAGACTGTTCTTTTAGAGCAGTGTTAGGTTTACAACAAAATTGGGAGGGAGGTACAGAGATTTCCCATTTACCCCGTTGGCTTCACTTTTTAAAAATTGAGTTTATGACCCAGCATTTCCGCTTCCTGCTATCTACCTCAGAGGAACGCTGGATGCTTGAAAAGCCTTGCGCAGCATGCTCGTACAGCATCGCCAACAATAGTGCAATGTTTACAAACAGTGCTTGTAATAGCGGAAAATAGGATCAGTCGGAGAATGGAGAAATAAATCATAGAACACTCCTACTGTGGAATGTTATGCAAATACGACAAGGGGTGGGGTGGGGCCACGTGGAAGAAAATCTCCGAGGTGTAGTCACTCAAACAGGAAAATAAAGTTAAAACACTAAGGTGTATTTTAGAAAGAATAAAGAAAACTAGCATTTACTCGTTCTTCTAACCAGCAAATGTTTCTCATATGTATACATAAGACGGAAATAATATTTCTCCAGAACATGGTGATTAAATATTTTAAACTTTTGTTAATTAGTAATTTATTTCTAAGGTGCAGAAAAGTACAGAAAATGATACAACACATATTCTTTACTCATCACCCACATTGAACACATGTTCATATTTCCCACCTCTTTGGTAACTTCCATTCCACCTGCAAGGCCCTCCAGGGCCTACTCTTCTTTCCTTCCAGGGCCACTTCCTTCATGAAGTCCTCCCTAATTGCCTCAGCTCTCTATGCTCTTTACCTACTCCTAAATTCCTAGAAAATGTACAGACTGCACGTCACTGGCGGGTGTTCCTCCACTCCACAGTAAACACTCCTCTGTATTATGGCCATCAGAGTCCCCAGCTCGCAAGGTGGTTGTGAGGACTAAATGCGTTAAATATGCAAAGCATGCACAGCAGTGCTCCATAGGTGCTACCTCTAATGATAAGCAGTATTTTACTGCCTGTATTCTTTTTTTTTTTTAAAGATTTTATTTTTCTCCCCAAAGCCCCCCGGTACATAGTTGTATATTTCATTGTGGGTCCTTCTAGTTGTGGCATGCGGGACGCTGCCTCAGCGTGGTCTGATGAGCAGTGCCATGTCTGCGCCCAGGATTCGAACCAACGAAACACTGGGCCGCCTGCAGCGGAGCGCGCGGACTTAACCACTCGGCCACGGGGCCAGCCCCTACTACCTGTATTCTTAATAACAAAAATGGCAACTGATGTGTCTTGAGCACGTACTAATGTGCCAGGCTCTAATCTAAGTGCTTTCCAGCATTCTCTTGTTAAACCCTCGCAACCACCTGAGGTAAGCGATGTTATCCCAATTTTTCATGAGGAGCCCGAGGTGTAGAATAATTAAATGACTTGCCCAAGATCATCCAGTTTATCCAGAAGGAGCTTGGAAGTGAATCCAGCAGAATCCATCTGATTCCAGAGCTTCACTTGGTGAAATAGTGGCTGCCCATTAGAGAGGGAAAATTTGAAAAAAAAACCCAGAAATGGAGAAATAAAAGTTGGCACCCGTACATACTTCCCCAAAACTGTTGCATTAACATTTATGGGGGAATTCTTTCTTTTTTAAAGCAGCTTTATGGAGGTATCATTCACATGCCGTAAAATTCACCTATTCAAAGTGTACAATTTAGTGGTTTTTAGTATATCCTCATGATTGTAAAATTATCAGTACTTCCTAATTCTGGAACATTTTCCTCACATGAAAAGAAACCCCACACTTGTTAGCACTTCCGTTATTCTCTTCCCCATCCTTTGGCAACCACATCTACTTTCTCTCTCTCTGTATTTGCCTAATCTGGACTTTTCATATATGTAGGATCACACAATATTTGGCCTTTTGCATCTGGTTTCTTTCACTAAGCATAATGTTTTCAAGGTTCATTCATGTTGTGGCATGTCTCAGTACTTCATTCCCTTATGTGACTGAATAATATGCCATTGTGTGAATAGGCCACATTTTGTCTATCCATTCTCAATTGGGGGACATTTGGATTGTTTCCATTTTTGGCTATCACGAATAATGCTGCCACGAACATTTGTGTACAAGTTTTAGCATGAACATGTTTTCAGTTCTCTTGGGAGTTTACCTGGAAGTGGAATTGCTAGGTCGGATGGCGACTCTGTTTAACCCTTTGAGTAGCTGCCAGACTGTTTACCGAAGTGACTGCACCATTTTAGAGGTATTTCTTTAAGACAGTAGCTGTAGCTCCTTGTTTTTGACATAGTGAATGCTGTAGTAATTACATTTAATAAAGCTTCTAAAACTGGTTAGGAGGGAGCCACAGTTCTGTGCAGTAACAGGTACTCCCGTGATGAAAAATAACAGCTCGTAATCCGACTGTTTCCTTTTGCACCTCCTTCAGATGCCATCATGAAGGAGACTCTGCTCCTGGCACGTGCTGGCTGGTATGTCAGGGAGGCTGCCCATGTGGGTGTGGTTGCTGAGGTCATCATTCTTGCAGTGAATTCCAGGGCTGAGCTGGCTGTCATGCTTGTTGAGGTTCCCCAGAACAATCATCTGCCTGCTCTTTTATAACCTTCCTTCCTCTTTCTAGGTGACTAGAGCACGTCTGTAAGTGATTCCTTCAAGATCAGCACAAAGACGAGGTTTCTTGAGCCCCTGCCCCTTGCACAAACAAGCTTCAGGTGCTTTTCCAGAATGACTTTAGGGCAGTGTAGGTGGGGCGAAGCCCATGCTCTGGTGGCAGGCACACCTTCACCTCCTCCAGCTCCCTGTTTCTGCAAGGGGTCTGCTGGGAGCTGGAGCTTTTACTGAAAGAGAACCTGATGGGGAATGGGCGGCTGCAGCTGAATGCTTGCCTCACAACAAACAAATAAGCTCCTGTGAAGTAGAGGGGACTGCTACTCTATTTCCTGATTGGTACTGACCTTGAACTTTAATTGCTAATGGGCTGAAGAAAGTTCTTAACAGCTATTTGTAGAGTAGAACATAGATGGACTGCTGATGCCATTTTTTCTCCCACTTAACTTCTCTTGGTCTGGTAGGTACAGAAAACTCATATGTGTTTCAAGCCTTGGATTGGCAACATTAGTTTTAAATGTTAGGTAGGATTTTGTTTTTGAATTTTTGTGTCTCCTTAGCTATTTTAGTGGGAGGTTGAGAGAGATTGTTGTATGTTCTCTTAGCCGGATGCCATTTTATTTAATTTTTTTCCTTATTTGCTTTTAGTAAAAAGTAATACATTCAAACAATACAGAAGTGCACGAGGTAGAAGTTAAAATCCTCTCCTCAACCTCCCTTTGTAAATCCCACTTCTCAGAGGACATGGTCGGTGAGAGCTGGGTGCCTGTCCTTCTGGGTACTCTCTGCCGTGATGGCAAGTGTCTCAAAGAGCCTCAGAGTTGTACAGCACTCAGTGTGCGCTGGGCATTGTTGCAAACACTGTACAGGTATTTAAGTTAATCCTCTCCAGAACCGAATGAGGTACATTTCACAGATGAGGGACCTAGATACAGAGAGGTTAGAGGATTGGTCGCGGAGCCTCAACTAGCAAGTAGCCAACTTGGGACGGAAAGCTAGGGAGTCTAGCTCCAGAGTCTGTACTCGCATCCTTTATTCTACACCATCTCAATTGTTTTCTGGTTGCTTGGGAATATTAGCTATGTTTCCTACCCCCTCAAAAGGACTTTTTCCCCCTAAAGATTGGCCCTGAGCTAACATCAGTTGCCAATCTTCTTCTTTCTTCTTCTTCTTCTTCTCCCCAAAGCCCCCCAGTACATAGTTGTATATTCTAGTTGTAGGTCCTTCTGGTTGTGCTATGTGGAACACCACCTCAGCGTGGCTTGATGAGTGGTGCCATGTCCACGCCCAGGATCCAAACTGGCGAAACCCTGGGCTGCCAAAGTGGAGCGCGCAAACTTAAACACTTGGCCACAGGCCGGCCGCCCCAAAGGACTTTTGAACTTAAGCAGATGTGGTGCCCAGAGGACAAAATGTGTGCTTACATCTGGACTCCAGACAGATGGAGTCATGAGAGCGGGTGCTCCTGAATGCAGGTTTGATGTCCCATTGAGCCACCACTCCCATCAGCCACCCTATGTAACATGTCTATTCAGTGATGGCTAAAGGTTCTTCTTAGATACACAGGTGATAAGCAGAGCTAGCACTGGAGATAGGTCAGGAGCTTGTAGAAATGGATTTTCCTCAGAATGAATCAACAGTTTGCTTGTAAGAAACAGTATCCTTCAGGGACCAATTCAGGAGCGTGTCCCAGGAGGCTTGAAAGAAAAACCCAACAACCTACTTTTCCTACTCTCCGAGACAGGAGTATTAGAAGTGTGGGGAGAATTTGCAAAGAAATGCATAGATTTTGTTGAGATAAGGGTGTAGTGCACTTTTTAATTTTGTCTGGACAGTGCCTGGGACGTCAACAGTTTGCGGTAAGACAGGAGTAGTACCCTGCCTCCCACTTAAGAACTCATCTAAGGGACTGTCCCTGCTTTGAGACCCAGCTTGCCTGTTGCATTTGGATCTTGCTTTTAACATTAATTCTTTGTGTTTATTACAAAGTAATAAAGGCACACAGCCCAAATTCAAAATATGGGCAAAAGACTTGAATAGCTGTTTCCCCCAAAAAGATACACAAACGGCCAATAAATAAGCACATGAAAAGATGCTCAACATCACTAGTCATTAGGGAAATGCAAATCAAGATCACATGAGATACTACTTCACCCCCGTTAGGATGACTATTACAAAAACAAAACCAAACAGACAAACAAAAACAGGAAATACCAAGTGTCGGCAAGGATGTGGAGAAATTGGAACCCTTGTGCGATGCTGGTGGGAATG